>NC_073746.1:113441938-113742176 GCF_029784135.1 Toxorhynchites rutilus septentrionalis
CCAAATTATTGCGCGAAATGTTCCCAGGAAGATTAATATCGAAAAACGGCGATTATGACTGGCCACCAAGATCACCTGATTTGACGCCTCCTGACTTTTTTTTATGGGGATATTTAAAATCCAAGGTATACACTGGTAAACCAAGGACCCTGGCTGCGCTGAAAGACAATATCCGACAAGAAATTGCTGCCATATCGGCCGAAACATTGGGCAAAGTGATGGAAAATGCCGAAAAAAGGGCACATTTTGCGGTCAAGGCCAGAGGCGGTCATTTACGAGATATCATAATCAAAAAGTAGTTAGAACAAATCTCCTTGGACCAAAATAAATGAATTTCAAATTTTTTTTTTTAAATTCCACTTCTTTACTTTGCTATTGCAAAAACAAATCCTTCCACTTTAAATGGCCCACCCTGTATGTTTCGTTCAGATTTGGCAAATAGATCTGAATGATGATTTTCATTGCAAAACATACATATGCGTACCTCTTTTTTTCGAATTTTTCATTTTCATTCTAAATACGCTTGTTCTATATAGAAGACTAGCTGACCCGGCAAACTTCGTCCTGCCCAAAATTTGTTTTTTGTTGTCAATACCTTCCAACATTCACGTTTTCTTACTATGAGCAAGTTCATGGGTCCAATCGCAGAACTGTTCATTGATTGATCTTCTAATCGACCCCGTTGAATTTACCTTTTACTATAAAATTCCTAGTAATCCTAACAAAACTCATCATTATAATATCAGATTATTTTCAGACACAATTCTCGTTCAAGATTTTTCGATCACTTGCAAATAACATGTTTCTCCGTTACAAGGAATAAATGTTTTATACAGAAAATATGATAGAATAAAGACGGTCCTAAATCGGACAATTCCTTCTTCGAGTTCTGCTCTTATCAACACATCCGACGATCCTTTTATTTTGTATAGATAGAAGAAGATATGGGAGTGCGTTTCATCACATTAGAATCTATTTCCTGTTTCGAACAAAGGTCAATTTCGATAGCGCAAACATCAAACGGACTAACAGCACTTGTCACTATGTAATTGTAGAACATATGGGAATTCAATTTTACGAATTTTCCCCAGAGTTTTCCGAAAATTTTCAATTGTCATGTTTGGTTGGAATATTTTTGATTGAAATATGTGTAATATTTTTATGGGACCCCCTCTCCATTCCAGAGGAAGGAGGGGTGTCATACCATCATGGAAACATTACTCATACCCAAAAACCCTCACATCCAAAATTGTACTTAGTTCTCAATTAATGATGAGTTCTCGAGTTATGCAGAAGTTTGTGTTTCGTTTGTATGGAAGCCCCCCTTAGAGAGAAGGGAGAAGTGTATTCACCATAGAAACGTTTCGTGTCCCGTTAAACCTTCACATGCCAAATTTGGCTCCATTTGCTTGATTAGTTTTCGAGTTATGCAGAAATTTGTGTTTCATTTGTATGGCAGCCCCCCCTTAAAAAGGGGGGTGGAGAGTCTTATCACCATAGAAACATTTATTGCACCCTTAAACCTCAATATGCTTAATTTGGTTTCATTTGCTTGAATAATTCTCGGGTAATGTAGAAATTTGTGTTTAATTTGTGTGGCAGCACGGTCAAAACGCATTGACGAAGCTCAGTAACAGGCATATGGTTGCATCGTACTCGGTGAGTCACCATTTGACCAACATTTTTGTCAATAGGAAGTGACTAATGTGGCTCGTCAGTTGCCAGTGATATTGATGAAACAGTGCAGCTCTGGTCATTACGCGAAACCGGTGTTGGAGTGGTACGAAGCTAACGATGTTGTTTGTGTACCGAAGGAGGCAATTCCGCCTAACTCGCCAGATCTTCGCCTAATAGAAATAAAGGATTACAGAGAAGGTATTCAAAAACGTCCAGGGTTTGAAATAAATGTTGATGCAAGTGTATGAGAAAGTTGGCGCAAGTGTTGCACAGGATTTGATGGGTGGCGTTAAGTCCAAGGAGCGGGCATTTAGCCTAGGAGAAGAGCTTGAATAAACCAACTATGTAAACAAATAGCTAATAAAAATAGTTACTTATTTCCTGAGAGTTTCAAAAATATCCGACTCAAAAGAAATTTTGGTGATAATTTTTGTATGTTGCGTTTTTTAGAACGGTCTTTAAAAACCTCTTTAAACCGTGAGTATCTGGAATGGATGATTTTGTGAGTATAGTTCACCCCAGGAACGGCTGTTTATTGACTCAACCTTTCAGTCAGAAATGAGCCTCACAATATGTCCGTTTTCCGTCTGTTTCGAATCCCAATCTGCGAATTCCCGACGAAATTGTTGGTTTCTGATAAAAAAACAAACCTTACTAAAGACAAGTGACTGTCAGTTTCAGATTCATAAAATAAAAAATGACCGCCATGAGCTTTCAAAATTGTCTCACCCTGTCTTTGAAGCACTGTAGAACGTTGTACCTGGTTCTGAAAAAGGTCACTAAACTCTTCATCTACAATTCCAAAACTACAAACTAAGATTCCGTATCAGGAATCAAGAGTCCCTGATTTTCTAGAATATAAAAAAAATGTCACTTTGCTGTTTCTGGAATAAGAAACAGTAATTTATAAGCTGAAGTCTTGAATTCAGAATCTTAGTGTTAAAATTAGGAATCGGGTCCTTCATCAGAAACTCGGATCTGAATCAAGAATATGAAATAGAGATTTGAATTATGGTTTTGAATGTGAACTTTCATTTTTGGATTCTAGAATTTGAATCCGGAATATGAATGTGGATTTGAGATTGAAATCTGAAAAATTAAACCTCAACTGAATCAGGAATCCAATATTAGAAATTGAATTCGGGAATTTACGTATTGGATACATATTCATAGCTAAAATCTTGAATTCTGATTCTGATCTTACAGAATAGAAAAATATTGAATTATCGAGGAAATCTTACCGTAAAAATTAAAGAGTAGCTTTATTTCTACAATTTTTCAAAATTTTTAGATGTCATAAATCAAAATTTGATGCCAGAGCTACGAGAAAAGAAGAGCACGATTGACTGATCGACTATGGATACATAATCGGATAGAAAATAGCCCTTCTAAATTGATTAAATTTTCGTGTCTTGACGACATACACATTGCCATGAACCAGCTCTGAAACAGCTTCGAATTACTTCTAAAATTTCAGCAAGCTTTTCTTGAGTTTGACATGAATCGTGGTCCACTAAAGCCAGCCAGTATCCCTACCCAGAGCTCTTCGTGTCCTTTGTCGTTGGTGTCAGATAGTTTACCAGATCAAAACCCTGTCAAGAACTCAAGAGGAGTGATCGTATGAATAGTAGATGCAGCTTACAAGCAGTATGAGTGATTTGAGCTTAAACGAGCAGTATCCTATGCGTAGAACGAGATACACACTGCAACATGGCGCAGCTTGGTCGAAACCGCCCCGAATGCGTTAATTGAACTGATTGAGAACTAAAGGTGATCTACGAATTAGAAACTCGTTGTAATTAATGTGAAATTGACGTTAATTTTGTAAAGGAGTGAGAGTTTTTTCCATCTGGTTCTATAGTTATGAAACACTAGCACTTTAGTTTTTAGAATGTTCCGCGCCTGAACACAACAATAAAGTTCAAACGGCCAATCTTATAAATGAAGATAGTTATTGTATTCTACACTATATACTTCAATTTAATCGACTTCTTTCATAACTCTGGGAACTCAGAAAAATTGAGTGGTTCTATAGTTATGAAACGCAGTGTATAAAACATTTGAATGAATGGAACATATTTTGAGTTTTATTGAACACTTTTCGGTACTTATCTGACTGAATTATGTATTACGCATATCCATAAAATAGGCCGAGAAGTCCCTCCCTCGAATCCCGTTGAATCAGTATTGACCATATACTTATATAACCCATTAAAAATGCCGAACCATGTTTTTGTCGTCTTCTCGATAAAGCTAAAATTTGACTGCCTTTTGGGTTGTTTATAATTGAAATATAATTAAAATTCCCACCCAAAGAACCGAAGTATTGTATCTATCTATTATCCGTGACCAGTGCCTTCGTCCGTCCTAAATAAACGAACCAATCGGAGAAATTATGCCTTGTCAGCAAATTTGAATACATAAACTGTTCTGCTTGCGACAGCCCAAGGATGTTCTCATTCGAGGAAATATCCCAAACCAAACAAGCCGAAGCATCCACCTACCAATTCCAGCTACAGCAGCGAACGATTAGTTTGCTGTTACTGATTTACTCTGGAAATAGAAAGGCTGTCTGTCCGTTGGCGAGATGGGGTGCCTCTAGCTATCACGTGCTATGGTGGAGGAAAGCGTGGGGGGTGTGGATGACATTGAATATCTCGTGCAGCGGTGAGTCTTCCCATAGACGCCATTCAACATGTGCGTTTTTTTTTATTATGGCCAAATATTAGGCTGTCAAAAAAGTCCTGCGGTATTTCCGCGAGGTGTCGTTGTAAGCGCGTAGTTCTAGTTGTATTCATTGTATCGAGTCATACTATAGCTTGTTGGAAAGGTATTTTTGCGCGCTATAATATAGTCCTTGACAGTGTTTTGTTTGGTTAATTCGTTCGTGAGTTATAGTGTTGCAAATATGGAGCAAAATAAAGAGAAAATCCGACATATTTTACAGTACTACTATGACAAAGGCAAAAATGCATCTCAAGCTGCCAATAAAATTTGTGCAGTTTATGGACCCGATACAGTTTCCATTTCCACCGCACAACGATGGTTTCCACGTTTTCGTTCTGGTGTAGAGGTCGTCGAAGATGCGCCACGCTCCGGAAGGCCTGTCGTCAAAAATTGCGACAAAATCGCTGAATTAGCCGAGAAAGACCGGCATAGTAGCAGCCGTAGCATCGGCCAAGAGCTGGGGATAAGTCATCAAACCGTTATTAACCATTTGAAGAAGCTTGGATTCACAAAGAAGCTCGATGTATGGATACCACACACGTTGACGCAAAAAAACATCTTTGACCGTATCGACGCATGTGAATCGCTGCTGAATCGCAACAAAATCGACCCGTTTCTGAAGCGGATGGTGACTGGCGATGAAAAGAGGGTCACTTACGACAACGTGAAGCGCATACGGTCGTGGTCGAAGCCCGCTGAAGCGGCTCAGACGGTGGCCAAACCCTCATTAACGGCCAGGAAGGTTCTGCTGTGTGTTTGGTAGGATTGTCAAGGAATAATCTGTTATGAGCTGCTTCCCTATGGCCAAACGCTCAATTCGGACCTGTACTGCCAACAACTGGATCGCTTGAAGGTAGCACTCATGAAGAAGAGGCCATCGTTGATAAACAGAGGCCGCATTGTCTTCCATCAGGACAACGCCAGGCCACACACTTCTTTGGTGACGCGCCAGAAGCTCCGGGAGCTCGGATGGGAGGTTCTTTTGCATCCGCCGTATATTCCGGACCTTGCACCAAGTGACTACCACCTGTTTTTGTCCATGGCGAACGAGCTAGGTAGTCAGAAGTTAGCCACAAAAGAGGCCTGTGAAAATTGGCTATCCGAGTTTTTTGCCAATAAGGAAGCGAGCTTCTATAACAGGGGTATTATGAAGTTGGCATCTCGTTGGGAACAAGTCATCGAACAAAACGGCGCATATTTGACTTAAAACAGATGATTGTAACTAATTTTATGAACAAATGAAAATTCAAAACAAATACCGCAGGACTTTTTTGACAGCCTAATATGTGCCGCTTGTCTGATGTCAATGCCTCATTTCCCGAGCAGTGAATGACCAGCGATTGTCGGAGATTCTTGAGATGTCATGCATGTGCACAACAGCAGGAAAAAAGTAGGTGGAAGTATAAAGTTTGAAGTTTGACCGAGTCGTTTGCGAAAAGTTGTTTCTTTGTCGTTTGGGAAAAGGAATGAATGGGAATGTTTGGGAAAAGGAATGTTTTGGAAAAGGAAGGAATGCATTTTTTGATGTGAGAAAAAGTGGTCCTTAGCATAGACATGGTTTTATTGCTTCTGATACTTTTCGTTGAGTTTTCCTTTCTACATCAGACTCTGACTCAGACTGTCGGAACCCAAAAGATCGAGATGCGTTGACATTATCATTTTGCGATTCTTCGAACTATTTGTCTGAATATGAAATGTTTCATGTGTAATCCTTTATGTCCCTTCTTCCACATAAATATGCGTTTAGGTGTATCGATTGAAAGCATGTTAAACGATTTAAGGTTCTAATCATCGAATTTTATTCAGTGAAGTTATATTCATACACTCAAGCACCAATCAGTGACCGCGGAAAGTTCGTTTGTTTAGGTCATTCACCGAAAGCCGCTACGAATCGTACAGTCTACCCGAGCTGAAACGTAATTCGGTGCCTCAAATTAGATTACTTAAAAGTCCTTGGAAACATTTATTTTAATGACCCCGTCCTAAATTATAATTTATTGCCCCATCCCTCTGGGAGTCTACCCAATGCTAGCATACCCTTCTCGCAACGAATGGCCGCTTTCGATTAAATTTCGTTTTATAATTAAATATTCTCATATCTACCATGGTTACCATGGTTTAAGCATCATTACCCTTTGTTCTACTCGCAGCGTTGAAGACGAAAGCCGAGTGTTTGTGTTTAGCAGTGGCTAGCAAACAAAAGGTTAGAGACACATGTCTGAGATCATTCCATCCATTATTCATAATCATGTTTTCTCCTAGCAACTTCTAGTGGTTTATCGCTAAAAAGCGGCCCGAAGAGAGAAAGTAGATACTTCCTGTATTCTCCCGAATAACTTCTCTTCCTTGTATGTCTATTCCTTGCAGAAAATAACAATCAATGGAACGCTTGAACGCACCCACATCAAAAGAAGTAGCAACTAATCAAGCGACTAGTTTCCATTTGCTCCACCCGCTTTTCCCCGTGTTAAATTGCTCATCGGGTTCACATTCGAGTTGCGAGCCGAAACTTTTCGAACACGCGAACCAAGTGATGACGACGGTGTGGGGCCCCCAGTTGACACCGAATCACGGCTTTGTTTTTGTTTCGCTTTGTTATGGAATGGACGAATTTTAGCGTTCCGGTGGTTCCGATTCTCACGCCGGAAATGTTTTGCAGCGTCGCAATTTGGGACACCGTGTTCAGCTTCTAACAAAGGGGTAACAGCGGGTAGAGTGAAGTTTTTTTTTTCTACAATGTCGTTTCGGTATAGAATTGTGCGAAATTGTAGCAGTTTGTTTGCAAATAGTAGATTGTGGTGTAACTAATGATTGGGTAGTGTGTAATTTTCATTTGCTCATCCCAAGCGTTTGTTTTCCGAGTGTGTTCAACGATAGGCGAGGTAATGAAGTGTTCGATGGTTGGGAAACCATTTAGGCGAAGACGGGGTAAGACCGTCCCCCTAAGAAAATCATTTTTCATTTAAACGTTTTAACGTTTAAAATTTTAAAATTAGATTTGTTGTACTACATATCATTGAGTATCTAATAATCTACTACTAAAAAATGTGTAATTGTTGATTGTATTTTTTTTGGTGTTTTTTCATTAATTTTTGAAATGATAAAAAATTGCTTTTTATTTCGCTGGTGGGGTAAGACAAGTAAAAAAAAGCAGGGTAAAACGGACCATGACGGGGTAAGACGGAGCGATGCTATTTTCAAACAGTTTAGTCTAGTAAAAATAACAGGAACAGTGTTGTCTAAGGTACTAAATGTTTAGGGTAGTTCATAAACTACACACAAACTTCTGAAAATGCCATCAATATTCCACGTGCAGAGTTTTGCAAATATTCGTGAAAACTTTACCAAATTATCGGAATCTATAAGGACGATTATTCGACGACTTCCTTATGTACTTTCGGGGCATTTGTATGTAAAGAGACGAGCAAAAATATGGTATTTTATTTGATATGAAAATCATTCAATATCACGACATTTGGCGCTTTTACCCCATCGGAAGTGAACCGTCTTCCCCCAGAGCACCTTTTGCATTATTTTGCACTTTTCACGCATTTTATATTACATTTTACATACCTTTTAACGCAAAAAGAACCGGAACAATCTACTGAAGGATTCGGACACTGACAATTAACTGAATACACAGTTTTTGCTGGAAAAATCCTTATTTTGGTTGCCTTGAAAATTAGATCGCTTGCAACCGCAATAGATGAAAACTTTGTTTTTTTGTTTACAATGTTGGATATTTCGTGCGCTCAAGTGTTGCCAAGTATTTCGAAACGACAAAAATAGGCTAGTCATGCTTCTTACGTAACATATTTGCCAAAAAACTGAGGATTTCTTATAAAACTAGAAGTGGTCCGTCTTACCCCGCCGGGCGGTCTTACCCCGTCTTCCCCTACTCTTCACTCTGTTTTTCAGAATTAGGGTTCACACATATACCGCGAATGCAGACTGGTTTGAAGCTAATTGAATTCTTAGCATAAATGATTTTCCAGAAAATAGACATTCTATTTTACAATGTGGTATTTTTTGCCAGTACATAGTTCTGTGTTGTTGAGTTCATTTAATATAGAATAATATTCGAATAATCAGGACAAGTAAAATTTGTCGGTTTAAGACGGATGAAGGTACTGGTCATGGATAATGGACAGAAGCAATACTTTGGGTGTTTGGGTGGGGATTTTAATTATGATTCAAAAACATCCCAAATGGTAGTCGTAATTCAGCTCTATCCGGAAGACGACAAAAACAATGTTGGGTATTTTAATGAGTTTCATAAGTATATGGTCAACACTGATTTAACAGGAATCGAATGGAGAGACTCCTCGTTCTATTTTATGGAATACATTCTGTAACATAAGTACCGGTAAGTGTTCAATGAAACATGAACATGATAATATTTGTTTTGTTTTTGCTCAAAGCAGCCTTGTGAAATTGTGAAAATCGATAAGTTTTCTTCCACAAATCTGCAATTTTTTGAAGGATTCAAGCGCAAACCCTGCAAAACGCCCAGATTATGCACTCCGTTTTATTTCCAAGTGATCAGAAGGGTTGAAATATTAAAGTCCGTGTTTTTGGTCTGAAGAAATCATAATTTTTTAAAATTTTAGCATTTGTTCTCCATCTGCATTGATATCACTATACAAATTACAATCAACATTATTTTTATTATCCAAAACATCACGAGAACGTTTAATCCTAGGGCAAAACGTAAATACACTTCTGCGTGTAAAATCGTATGTAGACTCCACTTTTATATAACTTTTCTCAAATTGTTACGATTTCGCAGAATATTGAAATTTCATCCTTTGAAAAAAATTATATCTTCATTTTGGTGAGTCCGACACGGTACCACTATATGACAAACTTTTTCTAATTAAAAGGGTTTTCTAGGGACCACCCTAAAATGGAAATGGGCACCCTAATGAAAAAAAGTACGGGTTTAATATTTTACGATGAGTAACCAATCTACCACTTTTCATTTGCGATTCCAATCACATAGTCCCGTTCCAGCTAGCGCGCAGTCAACGACTTTTGTTAATGGCATTTCCCCATACATTTGTTGTGTGCACTTCATCTGTGCGGACCAGTTCGGATCAGTTGCGGGTAAATCGCTCGCTTTAAATTAAAAAGCAACGCTTCTTCTACTTTTCAGGGCCACCAAAACTTTCTACTAAAGAGTTTTCTATTTTCGACGAGTTCTGAAATAATATTCGAAGTGATAACCAAACAATCTCTATATAAAAATGTTCTGTTCGTTTGTGTACGCGTCAAAAACTCGAAAAGTACGGAACCGATTGAACTCAAAGTATGATGCAATATACAAAACAACCAAACACATCTAGGATTGTTGTTACAACATAAAACATTGAAGAATTCAATTAATCATGCAACCACAATATGCCACAGCAAAGCGTGACAGGGTACAGCTAGCTAGATATAAAATAATTCTCTAGTCCTAAATCAATCATGCGATCGTGTCCGGAACACCACTCCCAAGTTGTTTTTTACATAAAACGGTCCGAGACGATCTATTTTGGTGAAATGAAACGAATGAAACTTGCCGCGAGCACTTTTCCGCAACTGAAATGAAGCATTTTGACGATGAAAATGAATAGAGCACATCCGAGCAATTTCAACCGTCAATAGAAGATTATCCAAAATAGAGAGAAAACGAAAGCAGAAATGAACGAATTAGAAGAATCGACGTTTCACTATGCATATAGAATTCTCAATCGTAAGTAAACTCTGCCTGGCTGGTATCATTTGTGAGGAAAATATGCAAATGTTGTGGCACTAACTTAAAGAAAATTAGTCCAACGCACATTTGAAAATATTTTCGCATATTTTCGACGTAGAACTACGCAATCCCATTATGAAATCCACTCGTTTACCACTTCGAATATTATTTTAGAATTCATCGAAATTTGCATGTTTTGGCAAAGCGGATTCCCCCAGGCACATTGATTTTGAAGTCCGTGTTAGGGAAGCCCGGTGGGAACAAAAATACCCGCGACTTGCATGTATATTTGCAAAGCGATTTTCCACCGGTACATTGATTCTGATGTCTGTGTTGGGGAAACCGTAAATCAAGCCAATCAAAAGTTGGCAGTTAGGGCGTTTAGATAACGCATGATATTTTACAGTTATTCAATTGTTCATCTCATGAAAAATAACGTTTTATTAATTGTGATAGACGCGTAGAAATATTTGCAAACGATTTTGCGATTTGCGATTGATGCAAACATCCTTCCGAACTGTTAAGAAATGTTCGAGTTATAAGCATTCGGAATACGGGTAGGGTTGGCAGACAAATCAGTAGAACAAATGTATGGAAAAAAAGGAAGTTCTTCCAGTTTTCATGAATTTAAATCGTTTAGAGATTAGCGAATTGTAATGTATAGCGTATCAAACAAATCTTAGAAAATTTTCGATTCGATTGGTATGCAAATCATGAGAATTCGTTCACGGTGAAAACGTTAACTTTATTTCATAAAAAACGTGACCTGTTTCCTGACTTGGCACGTAGTTCTACGTCGAAAACGCATTTAGTAGATATATACTATTTTTAAACTTATGTTGGAACAAGAGCACGTTTGATATAATTCGGTTCCATACCCATACCAAATTCTTATAATGAGTGTCTTTCAAAAAAAAAAAAGGCGCTGGGTAGAGCATAATTCATTGAAAAGTGTAATAGTAACTGCGCAGCATTTATTCGGGCAGATGCAGTATGTTAGCTGTCCAGAAATGAGGAAAAAATATATGTTAATTTTATGCGAATCCGTCGCCTCTCGCTCCTCGAGTTTCTTTAGACGGAGACGACAATTAGCGGAAACTTTTTTTTCCCTCCCTACTTCCTTCTCTCATCCCAATGAAAGCGAACGTCTGTGAATTATGAAGTACATGATCTGAATTATTAATTCGCTATGCCGACTATCGACGCAAATTCTAATGAGCTTTTTGTGAATAATCGAACAGCGTGAAAAGAGATGAAAAAAGAATCCAAAGCATATTCCTCAAATCACATTCGGCCACACAGACGATGACTTTATTTTAAATTATACCTAAAGTAAATTTTCTCTAGAGAATAATATCGAAAAAATCATTCCGGGATAAGGAAGGCGCATGGAAATTTAATATATTTCGCAATGGGGTTCCCTAATTCTTTCGCTTTTGGAACGCATTTGATTAAGGATGCACACAAGAACAAAAAAAAAAGATGTATGAATGTTTCGAATGCGAAACGAAGTAGAACTACACAGGAGGTGGATTATTAACAGTTGAACGGGTTGGCTGACCGTCCGGTTAATAGCCGCTGCTCAAATTCATTCGAATTTCATACAGTGAATGGATACGCGAGTGGATCCGGTGATATGTTATTAAACAACGATAATTTTTTAGAAGGAAATTAACATTGAATTCGCATCGGAAATACGTTTGGGTACAATCAAAATTCCCACTGAAACCTGGCCATGGTTCCACGTTACACACTAGAATCACTGTCTCCTCTCGTATGAAATCAAGCTATGGCTAACGACAACCCATCATGGCGCTAGCGCTGAATGCTAAACGACGAGTGCTCCAAATGAGTGGTTTTTAACAACCAGAATGTCCGCCTCGCATGGAGTGGGCACTTTGCCGGCCGAGCTCTGAAATGCAAATTTGATTCGCTTCTGTTCATTTTGCCGGCTGCTGCCAGCTGCCGACACAAAGATTTGGTGAATCAATACGACTAAATCTGAAATCCGGGAAAATGTCATTGCACCCGTAATAGGGACTCTGATAGATCGCTCGGTTAGCCATCGTGTCTCATCTGCGAGTCGCAAGTTTGCATTGTTGTTAAAAATAGATTGAACGTAAATGCAGGTTTGCAGTGGATGGCTATAAGCTAGTCGATGTAAATTCAACTTCAAAGCTGAATCTTGCTGCATGGAAGAACCGACCACTCATTAACACTCCTATACTCGCGCATTGGTCTGACAGAAAGAGATATCAATAATTCATTCATTTCTCAGAAAATATCAACACTACGACTGTGTAATTCTCTCCAGCTTCGTTATTCGTCGTTCGTCATTGTTTAGCGTATCGCATGTGATGGTACTAAAGAGACGTGTATCACTTTTTTAACACTTTCGGTCTGTCACACCGACGCGAGTACAGGTGTAACTTTTTTGGACAAAGTCCTATTTTAGAATATTGTTCAATGAAATGTATAAATTAATGTTAGTGGCGTGGAATATTCATTGAATATAATGCATAAGATCAGCACCGGACTATTCTCATTTTATTTAAGTCCCTTTTGTAACTGGATTGAACGGATCCATATATTACCTATTCGTCGTTAGATTCATACGTTCAAAAGCAAAATATAAATGTTTGACTTTCATATAGTTATTCGCTAAATACAATAGTCATACATATACACACTTGTGAAAAAATTTCACTTGTGGAAGAATTGTAAACAGTAAACTATAAACTAATCGGTGGCTTATGATTATGCTAAGATCATGCAGTTATGCTATGCTCTGATTCTTACTCCAATGAAACCACAATCGATTAATACGTTTTTATGTTGTTTTATAGCTCTTTATACTTCCATGAATTATATTCAGTTGCTTACTTTTAATTAATAACAGTGAAAAATTCGAATCTCGTTATTTGTGTTGGAGTATCAAAAATTACACTGTTTTGAGGATGCTGAATTAGATGACTATTAAAACATAATAAAGATGAAGAAAACATAATTTTTGGAGTTTTTTTATTCAATAATACCCTCTTCTTCAAATAAATGCCAATAAAGCCTGAAAAAATCACAATGGCAACATTACAGAGAAGTTCAATTTTCGGTCTGTGACACCGTGCGCGAGTATACGTGTTATGATTTTGCACGCGAGTACAGGAGGGTTAATGCTCCCATTGATATGGGCGAGATGGGAAAGAGCAAGTCGCAAGTAAGTAACGCGATGGCAAGTAATGGGATTGGAAATGATGTGAGATTGGAGTGGCCTTTACGTTATTCATTTAACCTTCGACATTTCACATCGGGTTCAATATGGTGTATCCGGAAAAGCTGTTTACCCGTAGTACATCGCGAATAGATAGTAGAATCTTTGTCTGAGAGTAGGAGAGAGTGTGACTGGGCATACAGTTTATATGCATATTGCCAAGAAGCACGCCATCAACAAGGAAGCGGTCAGAAAAATTCTTAAGAAGTTGGGGAGGTTCGGATCAGTGATGGATTGCCTAGGCAGAGGAAGGACACCCAAAACAGATGCCAGAACAAACAAGAAGATCATTCGGGAAGAGAATTATAATCCGAAAGTTGCCATCCGGAAGATCCAGGAGGAGCTTCAGCTGGTTTTGGTTTTCAGCTGGCTGGCAGAATGGTTTTGAAACGGCCTTTTATTACCAAGACGAACAAGGCCAAGCGGTTCAAATTCGCTGAAGAGCACGCTGGTACAGGTAAACTTCGATATAACGTACATTTCACTTTCAAAATTGTACGTTGTATCGAATTGTACGTTATATCGAAGCATAATAAAGTACTCACAAACGTAGTCTATAATACATTATTGTGTTGCTGTTTTAGTAAAGTTAACGAATAACTTCAATCAGAAGACGAAGCCAACCTTTCTCATGATGTTTCCCTTCGTAGTGTTGATCAGAGCTTGATTCGTTTTGAATCCGGAATCACAAAATGTATTTCGCTGTATTTCGGGATTGATTGAAGGTACAAAACTTGTTTTAGCATCACAATACATATAATTCATTGTTCTATCAGGAAAAAAATATTGATTTTTTTCCTTTATTCTTTGGAAATGTGTACGTTATATCGAAGTAAAATGTACGTTATATCGAGTGACGTTATATCGAGGGTACGTTATATCGAAGTTTCGCTGTAAACCGCTGGAGTACTAAAAAAATAATTGAGGTTGTATCCGAGACACGACTACGCAACCATTTTTTTTTTTGAAATTTATTGGTTTATCATTTCGGATGTTATTTGCGAACACGTCGATATTTCATTAATAACTCTTTAGTAAAAAGATTCGGGGACCCTGGCATGAAACAAACTATTCATGTTATTGTTTTCACTGAAATATGGTTACGTAAAGGTGAAATTTGTAACATTGATGATTATACATCATATCATAGTTGTAGAGAACAACGAGGAGGAGGTGTATCTGTATTCGTGCTTCGTCGTCTAAGAAGCCAACTGATCATGAAGCATAACTGTGAAGTCAATAATTTCCTAATGATTGAATTACTCGACTACGGAATCAAGCTAATGGGGGTCTACAATCCTGGAAGAAATGTCGATCCTTTCCTGGATATGTTTGAACGAATAATTTCAAATCATGAATCTTTGAACATATGCGGTGACTTCAATTTGAACATACTAGACGATTCAAATGAATTTGTTCAAAACTATCGTTGTAGATTGCAAAGCTTAGGATTTTTACTCTTGAATAGCGAGAATTCAATCCATGCAACTCGCTTGTCCAATACAATTACTACAACGATAGATCATTTTATTACCAATCAATTCAAACACAAACTACAGCTTTCAGTCGAAGATACGGAAAGCCACTTATCAGATCATAGAGCTCTTATTCTGTCTATTAAAATTACTCCTCCAAGAACAGAAAGGGTGAAAACGAAAATATATATATTGCATACGATAGTTTCCTCAATCATCCATTTTTGCAAACTATTCAGGATTGTAGCAGTTTCGATCATCTTACACGAAAACTTACTCACATTGTCAATGAAAATAAACAAGAAATGCGAAACCGATCGTTCAAGATTCGGAAACCGTACATCAGTCCAACGCTAATGATTGAAATTGAAAATAAAAACAAATTGTTCAAATTATATAAACAAACTCCAATTAACACTCAATTAAGAACTGAATTATACAAAAAATATATCGTGGGAGAAATACGCTTAAAAATAAAACAAAAATAGCTAAGAAAAATCATTATAAATCAAAATTAGATAGGTGTGGTCATAATGCAAAGAAAACATGGGATTTGCTGAAAGAAGTTCTGTTTGATCAAAAAAATTATGACGTAACTTTTCAAAAATTGTCTATCCATGAGAATGGAATTGTGTTACTTGGTAATAAGTCAATTGCTAATTGTTTCAACGACTATTTCATCAATGTTGGTAAACATGCTTTTACAAACGATACAGAAAATGATTTTTGCGATTACATGCCACGAAGAATAGATACAATATTTGAATTTTCATATGTCCAGGAGAGTACCATATCGAATATAATAAAAGATCTGAATTCAAGCGCCGCCAGTGGTTTAGATAAAATATCTATCAAGTTTTTGCAAAAATGTAAAACCTTTGTGATTTCGAAAATAACTGAACTTGTAAATAGTATGATAAGATCAGCAACATTTGATGATATTTTGAAAATTGCTAAGGTATTACCTTTGTATAAAACTGGAAGCAAACAAGATAAAGTGAACTATCGTCCAACATCAGTTTCACCAGCGCTCTCCAAAATACCAGAGAAAGTACTGAATCAACAGTTGAAGGACTATGTCTTACAAAACCATGTACTTAGTTTGATCCAATTCGGATTTATCCCAAAATCAAATATTGAATCGGAAACATTGGAACTAATTAATTTTGTCATTGAAGGTTTAGTATAAAGGTGAATTTGTAGCATGCGTCTTTATAAATCTCAGGAAAGCATTTGACTGCATCCCTCACAACATATTAATAAAAAAGCTCAAATATTACGGTGTATGCAATTCAGCTTCCAATATTTTAAAATCGTATCTTTCATGTCGGAAACAAATATATTACGTCAACAACGCTTTGAGTGATCCTATGTTCATTAGCACAGGTGTCCCACAAGGATCCTTATTGAGATCAATACTCTTCAACATATTCGTTAATTAAATCTTCTAAAATTGCCTCTCAACGGAATCTTGCAATGTTATGCAGATGGCACAGTCATCAAATATCGTGCAAAAACCTTGAGTGTATTGAATGACATGATTCAGCATGATTTGAATTTGATGCACCAATGGTTCTCTGCTAATAGAATGTCAGTAAATGCTGATAAGTCGAATTTTATGGTATTTAGTATGACCAACGTTACGCCTACATTAATTTTGTCAATTGATAATGTACCAATAAAACAAATTTATGAAACAAGTTATATGGGTTTAGTAATTGACAACAGATTAAAATGGCATAGCCATATTAAAAAAGTCAAACAAAGAATTGTACCATAAATTTTCGCCATAAAACCCATCGCAACCCATTTATCATTAAATCATTTGTATAAATTTAGCATAATAATTGTAATTTATAAAATAAAACAAGGGAACATTCAAGGCAATATAAACTTATTACCATACACAGAAATACACTCACATTTGACAAGGAATCGAGATAGATTTTTCATCAATAGATCTCGCACTGAATTAGCCATTAGAAATGTGTTTTACACCGGAATTACGAACTTCAATGCACTTCCATCAAATCTCAAAGAAGAAACAAATATTATAATATTCAAACAAAATTTGAAAGCGTATATTATTAACCCATTTTAGGCCAAGGCCATTTTTCATGTCTTTGGAAGACAACCATATGGTAATGTTTTTGCACCAAAGGATAGCTTAATTTATTAGCTACCACTTACTATCTAGTGCATTCAATTTTGTATAACTTCATTGAGCAATAAATTCGATTTTTTTTATCCCATTTATTTATTTTTTAAGGCTCATTAGCATTTAGAGCCGAATTTTAGTCGTGTACATGTCACATGGTTATCGTATATCTATAATTAGCACATTACACAGTTGCCATTCGCCACTATTCCTTCTATACCATTACATATGGTACATTCACACAGTAGTCATTTAGGCGTGAGAGTATTCTTTCTGTTCTTCCATTATCCAGTTAGACCGGACAGCGGAGACAGTTGATTGATCATTGTTGAGTTATTTATAGAACAGCAGCCCGATGTGTCTTGCAGAGCAGAGCAGTTGTATGAATCGATCTTATTTCGACCGTGGATCGATCTCCATCGCTGATGATTATTGTGTGGATGTAGCTATTCTGTAACAACACAAAGATGGTCAATGAGGGTTCTGAGTTTTGAACTCACGATCGATCGCTTACTAAGCGAACGCGCAACCAATGTGGCTACGGAGACCCCCAAATAAATTCGATATAAAGCAAGTATGTTTGGAAGGTGTTTTCCATTTCAATTAAAAAACCCAATCAAATACAAAAATATGTGAACTTTTCTACAGTATAGTTACTTTGATAAAAGAACATACATTGCGATATAGGGCAGAAATCATTCGATTGAGCCTCCTAAAAGAAAATAACAACTGGGAAAATCGAGTGTTCGAAAAATCGAACGTTGGCCAAAACCATATACCAACACATCTAACCTCCGCAGCGCATTTTGGTTCGTTTACTTTCTAAGACGGAAGGTTTTCTTTTCTTTTTGCATTTTCAATTGTGAATGTTTGCAAATATCGATTAATTTAGCAAATATTATTGAAAACCTGTACGATTTTTTGTCCGTAATAACTTTAAATGATTACGGCCCGTGTGTTCGTGTGTGCAGGTACTGGAGAAAATGATCAGTACGTGTAACGAGGATTCTAATGAGATTGCCAGTGTGAATATCCTCCCGCCGGACCGAATAATAACCACCCAATCCTCAATGCCTTTTTTTTCGCATAATGTTGGTACTTTGCAGATTTTGGAAAATGTTCGATTTTTCGGGAAAAGGATAATTGGAAAGAAATGATTCTTAAGCACAAACATTTCTCCAAGGCCAACAATAAAAAAAAAATAAGGACAGCAAAGTGAGTATATAATTTATATTTAGGTTAGGTGAGGAGGCGATCTGGCGTAGTGGTAACATCCATGCCTCTCACGCTAAAGGTCACGAGTTCAATTCTCACTCCCGACATTCTTCCTAAAATGGAAGTAAAAGTGACGAACCAGCCAAATGAGTTGAAAATCACTATAATACAGATAAAAAAAAAAAAAATTTAGGTTAGGTTAAGATACTTGCATTACAACTGAATTCACTTTATGAATAGCTGGTCACAGTTTTTGTTAACTTTTCAGCTTGTACATCAAATAAAGAAAAAAAGAAAAACATTATATTTTTTGAATGTTACTATTTTTAAAAAATCGGGAAACGTGAGAAAAAACGATTTGAACCGCGTTTTGTTTTTCAAACGGCCGCCATTTAGTCAAAAAGATGTTTTCGACTTGTCCGAGGCTCATGCGCTAGCGACATCTTTACTGATTTAGAATCTGTCTGATTTTTGACGTAGAACTACGTCTTTCATTAAGGGTGCCAAATCAGGAAACATGTCACGTTTTCATGAAATAAAGTTAACGTTAATAACTATTTTTGCCGCGAACAGATTTTGGCGATTTACATACCAAATGAGTCGGAAAATCCCTAAGATTGGTTTGATATGCTATACATTACAATCCCATGGTGTATAAATGGTTAAAATTCATGAAAACTAAGCGTTTCCATTTTCCCATACATTTGTTCTGTCCATTTGTGTGCTTTCCCGAACAGAGCTGTAAATAACGAGTAACGAAGGAGAAATCGTAAGACTTGAAGTCTCCGTGAACAAAGGAAAAGAAGAAGAACCAAGGGGAATATTTGTCTAGAGTATAAACAGTGGATCTCGCTGAGGCAAACTTTCATTCTTCGTGAGAACACCGACTGAACAACATCGTTGCTGGGCGAGCTGGACGGTGAGGAGTGGAGGAGTAATACGAGGAAAAAGTAAAGTTTTCAAAGCGCCTTTTTGGAGGTTAGAAACGAATGAACTAAAGAAGTCTCATGTGTCTTAATTTCGGATCGAGCTGGAGACGCGACCAAATTACTGACTCGCTGATGTCTCTAGCATTGCAATAATTGCATCAAACTGACGCCATTGCATTAAGGTTCTAAGCTACACAATTATGTGGGGAATCATCAAGCTAAGCTATCGTCAGCTCACCAAGAAAATAAATGTTCTAGAATTTTGTCTGTGATTTGGTTTCGCATGACGGTAGCAAAACCATCTCCACAAAGGATGACAGCTAAGCTGATCTAGACCGGCAATATTAACAAAAAGGGCTTCTGTTTAGAAAAGCGCAAAACGGATATAAGTGTGTGCATGTCGATCCGAACGTGGTGACATAGAGGGGAGATAGCGGGAGGGAAATATTTACGCTACGGTATTAGTAATGAATCTCTGCTGATCCATCTGTTTTCCGTCATCATAAAGGCTTCGTTGATGCCTTTGACATTGTCTCAATGCATTGAACTGACGCTATGGTAAAGCAGGTGTTAAGGTTGTGCATCAAAAAATTATTTGGGAATACCAAATTATTCAATAAGTTAGAATAAATTATAAATTGATTTGGTTTCGCGTGCCTGTTGCAAAACTCCCTTCAACTAGGATTGCATTTGCGCTAATCGTGATCATGATGAAGCAGTGCTACTCTTTTCGAGGTTGTTGAGATTAACAGGAAGAGTTTATTACGTTTATTTAGTCACCAGGAAAGTAAATGTCGTTCTGGAATTTTGTATGTGATTTGGATTCGCTTACCAGTAGCAAAACTTTCTCCACTAAGGATGATAACTGCGTTTATCTCGAGCATGTATTGTTCTGAGAGGACAAGAATGAATGATCAAACAATAATCGTCAAATGATTCTACATGAAAAAATAATTTCAGGGCGACCAAACTGGTAGAATGGTTATTTCTAAAGTTTCGTAGCATTCTAAAATAATATTCGCTGTTATAAACAAGCGACTTGAATTAAACTACAGCGTAGTTCTACGTCAACAATGCGGTCGTGTCTTGGACACAACCTCCTATAATTTTTTTTTGTTTCAGATAACCAGAAGGGCTGTAACGCCATGGCACAACTTTTGTTTGAACCCGTCTTTCTTCATCAGCTCTTACCTATTCTAGTTATGAATATTTTTTCTCCGTTCAATTTTTGTTTTATTGTTAAAAAATAGATGTACAAATAATGATATAATGGATAGTAAAAATATTCTTTGATTTATGTTTACGGAACTCAAAAAAACGTCCGAAATTCGTGTCTCTACACTAGAATACCACCTCAATAAAAACTTTTATTTGCAACATGGAACATGAATGAAATTGGGGGTTTCCGTAGCCACATTGGTTGCGCGTTTGCTGAGTTCAAAACTCAGGGCCCTCATTGACCATCTTTGTGGTGTTACAGAATAACTACGTCCACACAACAATCATCAGCGATGGAGATCGATCCACGGTCGAAAAAAGATCGATTCATCCATACAACTGCTCTGCTCTGCAAGACACATCGGGCTGCTGTTCAATAAATAACTTAACAATGATCAATCAACTGTCTCTGCTGTCAGGTGGTTTAACTGGATAATGGAAGATCAGAAGGAATACTCTTACACCTAAATGGCTACTGTGTAAATGTACCATATGCAATGGTATAGAAGGGAATATTCTCACGCCGAAAAATGGCAACTGTGTAATGTGCTAATTATAGATATGATAAACATGTGACATGTACACGATTAAAATTCGGCTCTGTTGCAGCTAAAATGCTAATGAGCCTCAAATAAAACAAATGGGACAAAAAAAGAAACAATGAATAAAATTTGAAAAAAAATCATAATAATTAGGATTTTGTTTTTGCCTTAACAAAAAAGGAATAAATGAAAAAATGAGTCCCACGGTGCAGTGCGGAGCTGCAAAGTTACATGCTGAACCAAATCGAGACGATAATATGATAACATGCCAAGCCGCTTACTCTAGAGATGGCGAATGAAGAATGGCAGTTTGCCGTTTGGAAGGAGTTTGGAAATAACCGGAAGAAAATAGAAGAGAACATTCTAGGAGGAAGGGATCACGGTCGCCAAATATGCAAATCCCGAAACTCGACGATATTTTGAGATTGACATATGCCACTGGAATTGTCTCAGTCGTTATATCCGGAACTGAGATCGGTAAGTAGACAAAACTAGTTGTGCTATGGTTGCTGGGCATGGAAAAGGATTCGACTATCGGAATGGTCTGCGTTAATCTCCGATAATTGTAAGATCTGAATTTGAAACCTAAAACATTTGTACCACAAAGGTCAGCCTCTCATTGGCTGTGTAACAGCTCTGTTAATTATTTAAGTTATTGCCTGAATTACCTAAAATCCCGGAGGGCCATCTTAGAGGTAGTTGATATCTTCCCAAAGGGCACCATAGGCAGCAAAAAATTTGGAAAACGATTATATGTTAGCTTTTTATTTGACCAAAATACCATACAAGATGACTTCCAAAGTGCTGAGTCGAATTATTTACAAACAAAAAGAGTGTGTTTTCACTTGAACAAACAACAACCTTACAACTTATAAATCGCTCAATAATAGAAAAAAAATTATATCTATGTTCGTTCATCATTAAAGCCATAGAGAGTGGTTGAAATATCATAAAAATGGCACGTAAATAGAATGCTCATAAAAAAATAATATTAAATTTAACAGTAATTCTTCAAATATACAACAGGTCCATCTTATCTACATTGTCCGTCTTACAGACAGTTCATCTAAGTCAAACGCAAAGAGAGATAAAATACATAACAGAGAATAAAGTGTTTTCTAAGAGTAAAAAGAAGAACATAAACGATTCTCTGTGTGGGCTGTGTATTTTTACTGTGTATAATTATACGAAAAGCTTTCATACATGATTATTTGTAATGTGTATTCTGTTCGCTCGCTCATATTGATCTTATATTGCTCTAGCATATATATTATACAGATGATATACAAGTATTAGGGAGTAGCGCATTTTCTGTTATTTTTAGGCTCATTTAATGTAATAAATCGTTATGCCAAAACATGTGCTAAAAAGTAATTTTGGGTTCAGAGACATCGAAAGATGGTGTTGCATGTCTGAAACAAGAATTTATCGAAAACAACCAGCCATACAACCGTGATGTTTCACCACGACAACGTTCAGGCCCATATTGCTATACCGGTTGAACGATATATGGCACACAAAAGATTCGAACTTGACCAACCCAGGTCGAAGGTAATATATCCACCTTGTCTGAAATAAACTTTCATTGTAAAGGGTGTGTCACATCAAATTGAATCACGGAAAAAACGCTGTAGAAATTCGCCCAGTAGACCGATCCTTTTGAAAATTTTAGACAGTAAAATAAAAACTATTAAACAACTTTTGGCATTTTCTTTTTATTCATACTTCGAGCCCAAGCCCGTATGCTCGCACCTTCCTTTTTACCCCGTCCATAAGGTTCTATACAACGTCAGGTTGTAGTTTTTTTTTAACAGAAATCCATTTTCTCTTGAAGTCCGCCTCCGATTTGACAACTTTTGGGTTCTTCCGGAGGGCCTGCTTCATAATCGCCCAATATTTCTATATTGGGCGAAGCTCCGGCGCGTTGGGCGGGTTCATTTCCTTTGGCACGAAGGTGACCCCGTTGGCTTCGTACCACTCCAACACGTCCTTTGAATAGTGGCACGAAGCGAGATCCGGCCAGAAGATGATCGGGCCCTCGTGCTGCTTCAATAGTGGTAGTAAGCGCTTCTGTAGGCACTCCTTAAGGTAAACCTGCCCGTTTACCGTGCCGGTCATCATGAAGGGGGCGCTCCGCTTTCCGCAAGAGCAGATCGCTTGCCACACCATGTACTTTTTGGCAAACTTGGAAAGTTTCTGCTTGCGAATCTCCTCCGGAACGCTGAATTTGTCCTTTGCGGAGAAGAACAACAGGCCCGGCAGCTGACGAAAGTCCGCTTTGACGTAGGTTTCGTCGTCCATTACAAGGCAATGCGGCTTCGTCAGCATTTCGGTGTCCAGCTTCCGGGCTCGCGTCTTCCCCACCATGTATTGCCTTTCGTCGCGGTTAGGAGCCTTCTGAACCTTGTATGTACACAGGCCCTCCCGCTGCTTGGTCCGCTGGACGAATGAACTTGACAAATTCAGCTTATTGGCGACATCCCGGACCGAACTTCTCGGATCACGTCTTAACTGCTTAACTTTTTCACTGACGGAGCATCCATTTTTGCCGTTCTTCACCTTCCAGTCGATGGTTAGGTTCTCGAAGTATCGTTTTAGTACTCTGCTGACCGTGGATTGGACGATTCCCAGCATCTTACCGATGTCCCGATGTGATAACTCCGGATTCTCGAAATGAGTGCACAGGATTAATTCACGACGCTCTTTTTCGTTCGACGACATTTTTCCAAATTTACTAAAAAAAGACAGTGAAGCATGGCCAACGTGATCTATACACTCTTATCTGATTATAAGCGAAAGCTGAAGATATAATTCCTAAAAATTAAATTTCTACAGCGTTTTTTCCGTGATGCAATTTGATGTGACACACCCTTTATATAACTTGAAGCGTTTTTTTATTTAAACACTTTTGTGAATGACAATAATTCCCACGTACGTATAACTCATCATCAAAGGACAACTGTTGATCAGATTTGAGTCGTCTATATATCGTTGTGTCTGTCTCCACTCAAATTAGAAATCTATAATTCTAAACTTTGGAAAATATTAAAAAAAAGGAAAATTCAAAAAAAAAAATGGGCTACTCATATGTCCTGCAGTGAAAAGTGAAATCGAAAAAAATGATTACGCATTTGTTTTACAATGATAAATTTGTCCGATTGGAGTTCATTTATTTTTGAATCAATTTTGACCACATTGATATTTATGTTTCGCCATTTTGTAAATACTAATGGATTTTCAGGTGGAAAATGAAAATAAATCGCAAAATTGTGGTCGTAAAATTTGAGTAATGATTGTCCGATTTAAACTGTTTTTTTTTGTTGTATCTCTCTCTAGACGTAGATCAATGTAATGAGAAAAAATAATTTTTATTTGAAAATTTTGAAGGAAGAAGGACCATATCTTCCATAGTAATAAACAATTTTAAACTGCTTTCGAGCTTGGTAATCTGATAGAGTTAATTGCTTCACACCACCGTAAATGTCGGAATTGTACATTCGTCAGTGCCGGGCCGAAGCAATTGTAACTAATTAGTTTACGAATTTGCATGTACATCGAACATTTAACCGACACCATTTAGTAACACACATGAACATACATAATCATTGAACTGCTTGCACGCCTATGTAGAAGGCAAAGTTTATGAAACTACAAAATTTGGTACTCCAACCCAAAAAAAATTCAACCTTACTCACAACGAAGCACATAGTCACAATCACGAAAGCACCAGCGAGTGGCAAATTAGTCAGCACATTTCTGCACCAAGTGATGCAAGTGCAGACCACTGCCCAAAATGCTAGTAAATGTAACACACAACATCCACCCACGAATGAACTGCTCCCGAGATCATGCTCATCCAACTTCGTGCCGCGCATTCAAGGGTGCAGTAGCAGCAGCAGAAATCACTCCAAACCCTGCCCAGATGGAACAAAGTTGCTTTTTATTGCCGAACTTTTCGGGCCCTTTTCGTCGACCAACTCACGTTACTCCAAATTACCGTCAGTAGTCCAAAGTGGGTCATTTGGAAAAAAAAGAAGATTATCCCCACTTCAGCAAGCAAAAGAGCTTACAGATGAAAGACTTGATGGAGAAAAAGAGAGAAAAAACATTTTCGTTTGTACGCTGCATACGAAATTGTGGAAGGTGAAGGTCATCCAAGCTAAGTGGAGCAGCAATTTTGGCTGAATCTTATTCCTCCTTGAGACTGGGCGCCACGGTGTGGAAAGCGACAGCTTTCTTAGACGGAAAGCGGAAGAAGACAACAGACGCCAGTTCTCCCACACTTTGTCTTCGTACTTGAGGGGGAAATGATTGGGACATTGATTTAATGTGTTTGCATTAAAAGGTTCAGTGGGTCAGATAGTTTTACCCAAGTGTCAACTGTGATGAAAAAAAGATCAACCTTGTCTGCGGTGTAGAAACATATTAAAATTCTTAATGCATTTCCACTTGATATGTTTATTAATTACTAGCTGACCCGGCAAACTTCGTCCATCCCAAAATTTTTTTTTTGTTATCAATATCTTCGAACATTCACTTTTTCTTACTATGAGCAAGTTCATGGGTTCAATCGCAGAACTGTTGATTGATTGATCTTCTAATCGACCCCGTTGAATTTACCTTTTACTATAAAATTCCTAGTATTTCTAACAAAACTCATCATTATAATATCAGATTATTTACAGACACAATTCTCGTTCAAGATTTTTAAATCACTTGCAAATAACATGTTTCTCCGTTACATGGAATGAATGTTTGATACAGAAAATATAATATAATAAAGACAGCCCTAAATCGGACAATTCCTTTCTCGAGGTCTGCTCTTATCAACACATCCGGGAGGAGTGTCAAATTTGGCTCCATTTGCTTGATTAGTTCTTGAGTTATGCAGAAATTTGTGTTTCATTTGTATGACAGCCCACCATTAGAGAGCGGGAGGAGTATCTAGCCACCGTAAGAACATTTACTACCCCCTAAAACCTCCACATGCCAAATTTGGTTTCATTTGCTTGATTAATGCTCGGATAATGCAGAAATTTGTATGGCAGCCCTCCCTTAGAGAGGGGGGTGGAGAGTCTAACGATCATAGAAACATTTATTGTACCATAAAACCCCCATATGCCTAATTTGGTTCCAGTTGCTTGATTAGTATATAGAAATTTGAGTTTTATTTGTATGGCAGCCCCACCTGAGGGGGGAGGAGTATTTAACCACCATAGAATCATTTATTGCACCCTAAAACCTCCACATGCAAAATTTGGTTCTGTTTGCTTGATTAATTATCGAGTAATGCAGAAATTTGAGTTTCATTTGTATGACAGCCCCCCCCCTTCTCTAGAGGAGGGGGTGGAGAGTCTAACGATCATAGAAACATTTATTGTACCATAAAACCCCCATATGCCTAATTTGGTTCCAGTTGCTTAAGTAGTATATAGAAATTTGAGTTTTATTTGTATGGCAGCCCCACCTGAGAGAGGGGGGAGGAGTATTTAACCACCATAGAATCATTTATTGCACCCTAAAACCTCCACATGCAAAATTTGGTTCTGTTTGCTTGATTAATTATCGAGTAATGCAGAAATTTGAGTTTCATTTGTATGGCAGCCCCACCTGAGGGGGGAGGAGTATTTAACCACCATAGAATCATTTATTGCACCCTAAAACCTCCACATGCAAAATTTGGTTCTGTTTGCTTGATTAATTATCGAGTAATGCAGAAATTTGAGTTTCATTTGTATGACAGCCCCCCCCCCCTTCTCTAGAGGAGGGGGTGGAGAGTCTAACGATCATAGAAACATTTATTGTACCATAAAACCCCCATATGCCTAATTTGGTTCCAGTTGCTTGATTAGTATATAGAAATTTGAGTTTTATTTGTATGGCAGCCCCACCTGAGAGAGGGGGGAGGAGTATTTAACCACCATAGAATCATTTATTGCACCCTAAAACCTCCACATGCAAAATTTGGTTCTGTTTGCTTGATTAATTATCGAGTAATGCAGAAATTTGAGTTTCATTTGTATGACAGCCCCCCCCCCTTCTCTAGAGGAGGGGGTGGAGAGTCTAACGATCATAGAAACATTTATTGTACCATAAAACCCCCATATGCCTAATTTGGTTCCAGTTGCTTGATTAGTATATAGAAATTTGAGTTTTATTTGTATGGCAGCCCCACCTGAGAGAGGGGGGAGGAGTATTTAACCACCATAGAATCATTTATTGCACCCTAAAACCTCCACATGCTAAATTTGGTTCTGTTTGCTTGATTAATTATCGAGTAATGCAGAAATTTGAGTTTCATTTGTATGACAGCCCCTCCCCCCTTCTCTAGAGGAGGGGGTGGAGAGTCTAACCATCATAGAAACATTTATTGCATCCTAAAACCTTAATATGTCTAATTTCGTTTCATTTGCTTGATTAATTCTCGTGTAATGCAGAAATTTTTGTTTCACTTGTATGGCAGCCCCTTCTTAGAAAGGGGGGTGTAGAGTCTTGCACCATTGAAACATTTATTGCACCTTCAAACCTCAATATGCCAAATTTGGTTTCATTTGTTTGAATATTTCTCGAGTAATGCAGGAATTCGTGTTTCATTTGTATGGCAGCTAAGAGAGGGGAGAGGAGTATCTAACCACCATAAAAACATTTATTGCATCCTAAAACCTCCACATACCTAATTTGGTTTCATTCTTTTGATTAATTCCCGAGTAATGTAGAAATTTGTGTTTAATTTGTATGGCAGCATTCTTATCTTATTCGATACTATCCTATTCATGATGACGATTTTAGTCTAAAATAAATGTTTCACTTTTCTTTTAAGATTTGTGAGTTATTCAATTTCGTTTTGAATAAATGTTCTAAGGATTGCTACGATTTTTGAAGCAAATATTTTTCATTTACTCGTATTTATAAATGTTGAAGATAGCCGTGTTGTTTTTCATTAGAATTATTACTGCTGTATTGAAGAATTTTATTTTTCAATGTAGAGGCGGAATCGAATATCTGTACCTTAACTATGAAATTCTACCTTCTCGAAATCTTCGGATCAGATAAGTTGGCAGAAAAGTCAGCATAGACGTCTAGCGTAAAATAAGTGAGTCACTCTTCTCATTGCTCTTTGCGTATTTGTTTTGCGCACAAATCCCAGCAGGAATTTGATCCACGAGAGTGTTTGTCTCTATGATTTGTGCACTCACACTCTCTCTCTCTCTCTCTCTCTCTCTCTCTCTTTCTCTCTCTCTTCTATATATATCTCTCTCTCTCTTCTCTATCTCTCTCTCTTCTCTATCTCTCTCTCTCTCTTCTCTATCTCTCTCTCTCTCTCCTTCTCATTCTCACTCTCACTTTCATAAGACAGAGTTTTTTTTTTATCCCATTTATTTATTTATTAGGCTCATTAGCATTTTAGCTGTAACAGAGCCGGGTTTTAATCGTGTACATGTACATATTTTTATGTTTCTATAAACTGTAAATTACACAGTATTTAATAGTAACCATTTAGGCGTTAAGTTTTCTGTTCCATTACATTATGGTAAATTACACAGTAGTAGCCATTTCGGCGTAAGGGTATTCTTTCTGTTCTTCCATTGTTCAGCAGACCGGACAGCGGAGACAGTTGATATTGATCATTGTTGGGTTATTTATAGAACAGCAGCCCGATGTTTCTTGCAGAGCAGAGCAGTTGTATGGATGAATCGATCTTATTTCGACCGTGGATCGATCTCCATCGCTGATGATGTTTGCGTGGACGTAGTTATTCTATAACAACACAAAGATGGTCAATTGAGGGCCCTGAGTTTGAACTCACGACCGATCGCTTAGTAAGCGAACGCGTAACCAAGTGGCTACGAAGACCCCCCAGTTTTTTTTTTTTTTTTTAATTTAAATCGTTTATTTTTACAGGCTCAGTTACATAGGTTTAAAGGAGCCGAACTCCTTACTGTATTGTTACTAGTATATATACATTTTTCCTTAATTCTAATGTTAATAATATAGGAAACCGATTACTCGCGGTCGACTCGAGTTTAGAAGGGTAACATATTTTCTTCAGGAAAAGGAGGGAATATGAGGATATGTTGACAATGATCACACTCACACTCTCAATCACACTCATCACACTCAATTCTTAAACTTATCTTATATCTAATATGTATTTACATTTCATCTTATTCTTAAGAAGGGATCCGATCTCTCACAAAGGAAAAGGAAAAGGAAAAAAGACGGGTGGGTAATGTCGGGGATATAACCGGAGTGACGTAGGACTATACAAAGGGGACAGCTTTTGTTAAATATATATTTTAAATATATTGTTTTATTTTCTTCTCCTACGTGAATACCTACCTATCTACATGATATGGCCACCGATACCGTACGCCGAAATAGCTACCGAACGTCCTCAAGTTTCCAGTGAAGAACTGGTAGCAGTGGCGAAGAGACTGCAGGTAAACAAAGCGCCCGGCCCCGACGGAATCCCCAACGCGGCCTTGAAAACGGCGATTCATGCGTTCCCGGACATTTTCAGGATAGTGCTACAGAAATGCCTGGATGATGGTCACTTTCCTAAGAAATGGAAGATCCAAAAGTTAGTGTTGCTGCCAAAACCAGGAAAGCCCCCGGGGGTACCAACATCCTATAGGCCTGATTAGTTTACTGTTTACTCTTTATGAATATGTTGATGGTTCTGAAAAGAACCTTTGGTGTTGTGTTTTTTTGACGTAGGACTACGTCTAACCGGAAGATATAGGGGGTGAAATGGAAATCTAGGCACTGAACAAGTAGGAAAAAATGCAAGATTTGGAACGCTTATAACTCGAGCATTTCTCAATAGATCGCAAAGGTTTTTGCATCAATTGATAGGAAATATATCTACGCATCTATCATAACGAATAACATTTCATTTTTCTTGAGATAAATAATTGAATAATTGTCAAATATCAAGCATTGTCAAAATGCACTATGTGCCCATTTTTGATTGGTCCATTTTGTGCTCCTCATATCGTACCGACCAAAACGGGCAACCAGAGCAGCAGCGAAATAGAATGAAGCACGATTGGAAAGGAAAAAGAAAAAATGAACGAAACATTGGTCGCAGTCTCACACATGCGTAATTCTCGAGCCAGCCAGTCAGCTTAAAAATCCCCGCTCCGCTGCCGTAACGATCATTCTTTGTGTGGACACCGACTGGACAACATCGTTGCTGGACGAGCAGGACGGCGAGGGATCGAGTGCCTTTCTCAAGGCAAGAGGGCGGAGGTGGTAGCGCTGGAGTAGAGTAGAGTAGAGTTTTCAAAGGGCCTTTCTCAAGGCTAGAGACGAATGAACTGCAAAAGTTTAAAGTCTCTATAATACAATACCTTCCTTCCTTCCGTAACGATCATTCTCATTCAAACCGTACACCACATCAGTTCGCATCACAACACATCAACACATTTTTATCACTCGATATTCCCATCTTGTTCGGTTAAACCTTCCTGTTTAGCTATTGCGTTTGCCACTCGCCACAGCTTTCACAGTTGGAAAATTTCTTCCCATCCAGCTTGTGACATATTGTTCAGTAAATTACATTTGATGCGACTTTGCCACTCACTGAAACTAATTGTTGCCTTGCCGAACCGAAGCTGCTCTGTTCTTGATGCGTGTTTTCTGATTGTCGTGAGCAGCTTTGCAAGCCAACTCGAGCACTCCGACGGCCGAAACTCTATAATCGCTGTTAGGTATACTGGTGCTCCGGCACCAATCCGTTCGGCCTAGTTACCCTTGCGGAGCAATCAGTGAATGCGGCCAACAGGGAACTGGAGATCTGCACGGTTCGAGTGAGACTTTGCCTTTCCCTTAACTTGTCCTCCTTTGTTACGTCCACGATGCCGATGCCGTACAACAACACGGGTTTACGGTTTGAAAGAAAATAAGATATTTTTTTGGGGTCCGCGTGTTTTATACTCTAGCGCAATTTAAGAATTGGTGAAAATCAATAAGCTCAGAACAACTGCCAAATTCACATACTCATCATATCCTGGCAAACAAATTATGAAAAAATCAATTTGTGTTTTATTATTATTTTGGATAATGTTTTAGAAAGCATTGAACTGTATTTCCTAAACTCTTTTTTGGAAGGTTTAATGGCCCTGAAAAACGCCTTGTTTTATGGAATGGTTCCAATTTAGAAAACTTAGTACTCGTGGCTTTGAAAAAAACCATTTCGAACGCCCTCGATGCCGCCTTGTTCTGGATTTGCCACCAAAGCAGTTTGTATAAAGAACAAACTTTTTTCTTCTGCTACCTGATGCCGTTTTGCGATTGCGTTTGCCACTCGCCACTCGCTGCAACTGCCTGTTGTCTTGATGTCCACCGAACTGAATGTGTTCTGTTCCGAATGCGGGTTTTCTTATCGTCGCGAGCAGCTTTACCAGCCAACTCGATCACTTCGGCGGCCGAAACTATATAACGCCGGCTAGGTGGACTGGTGCACTGGTATTAACGCGCTCGGCCTAGCTACCCTTGCGGGGAACTCCAGATCAACACGGTTCGAGCGGGATTTTGCCTTTCCCTTCACTTTTCCTCCTTTACCATGTCCAGACATGGCTGCTTGGATTGGTTTGTTGATGTGTTGTGATGCGAACCGATGTGGTGTACGGTTTGAATGAGAATGATCGTTACGGAAGGAAGGAAGGTATTGTATTATAGAGACTTTAAACTTTTGCAGTTCATTCGTCTCTAGCCTTGAGAAAGGCCCTTTGAAAACTCTACTCTACTCTACTCCAGCGCTACCACCTCCGCCCTCTTGCCTTGAGAAAGGCACTCGATCCCTCGCCGTCCAGCTCGTCCAGCAACGATGTTGTCCAGTCGGTGTCCACACAAAGAATGATCGTTACGGCAGCGGAGCGGGGATTTTTAAGCTGACTGGCTGGCTCGAGAATTACGCATGTGTGAGACTGCGACCAATGTTTCGTTCATTTTTTCTTTTTCCTTTCCAATCGTGCTTCATTCTATTTCGCTGCTACTCTGGTTGCCCGTTTTGGTCGGTTCGATATGAGGAGCACAAAATGGACCAATCAAAAATGGGCACATAGTGCATTTTGACAATGCTTGATATTTGACAATTATTCAATTATTTATCTCAAGAAAAATGAAATGTTATTCGTTATGATAGATGCGTAGATATATTTCCTATCAATTGATGCAAAAACCTTTGCGATCTATTGAGAAATGCTCGAGTTATAAGCGTTCCAAATCTAGATTCCTAGATTTCCATTTCACCCCCTATATCTTCCGGTTAGACGTAGTCCTACGTCAAAACTAAGGGTATAAGGACAATCACACACGAAGATCGATAGCTTTAAGGAATACATATATTTGGGACATGTAATCAAGGTCTAACCGAGTCAACACGTCCCTCACCGGCACCTGCCCGAAGGGTGACTTCTAAATTCGATCTGGCGACAAGATACAGCTCGCACGACCAAACAACGTGCTCGATGTCGTGGTAACCTTGGCCACAAACACAAAGATTGTTGTCGGCAAGATTAATACGAAAGAGTAGCGCATCTAACGAACAGTGATTGGACATGAGTCGGGAGAAGGTGCGAATAAAGTCCCGAAGGCAGAGTTAAAATGTGAAGATTTGAATGATGCAATGAATGCAAGGGGTGCTTCAAGGGGCTCTTCATCAACATTTTATTTAGTAAATAACTCAACTGCAAAAACGTTCCAATTTAAGTTTGCTATAGAATCTGATAGATGAGGTTCTGACCTATCTTCCACATTGTCAAATACAGCTGGTAATGTATTTGCAGCTAAGTTATGACCACAATAGACAGTCGATGTAGAGAAAACGATCAAATCACTTACACCCCTTTCATTCTAAGCCCCTCATTTGATTACAAATTGTGCTGACTATATTTAACTTATTAATGTATCGATAAGATATAAGATATATAGGATATATAAGATGATAAGAAGTAGCGCCGTGAAATTGTGTTGTTGCTTGTTTGTCTGCCACTGTATGGATCAATCGCACACAATGCACATCACACCGAGAGATGTCGATTGCGGTTTCTATTCCAGTATAGATTAGAAAATGACAAAACGGTTCATTTCAGTGAGAGGCTGGTTCATCCGAGCGGCTCGACAGCTATTTTCAAGAAGCGATTTAATCAAATATGTAAAGGAGGGAAGACCTAAAAAATAAAATTCAAAACAAAAACACAGGTTTTCTCTAATACATTTCCGTCTCAATGATACAATATCAAAAAGTAGTATGTCCCAAATTTACAAATAATTATTGTAATGAAAAATTTAGGATGTGAAACATATACTTTTCAAGCATTGCCAGTTGCGAACACCATTCATCCGCATGTTGTTTTTATTTTATTTCTAGCACATTTTCTCTCATGGTGATACTAAAAATTAAACGACAGAAAGCAACAGGAATATACATTGACACATACAGTAATGGACTTAAAAATGCACCAGCTATTTGAAACATTTTATTTTGTGAATTGTAAATCTACTTTGATAAAACTCGAACGCTCATTGATTGACGATGATGTTATGATCAAAATAGGGTAATAACATCGAACTTGTGGTTAATTACTTTCAGTGTGGATCTGAAAACGTAATGAACTGTCAAAATAGAGGACAATAAAAATGCACCAAGACAGTCAGTGTTAATTTTTATTTCGTAATCGGTTCGGACAGTTATTTTTTTGTTGTCATAAAGTTCATAACTACCTGTAATGAAGAAATCATTGAACATCATTGCTCGCAATGCTGTCGTCAGGGCAAAATGTTCTGGAAAAAACAAACCGTCAGGTTGCTGAACAGTTTGGTGTTAGCCACACGACCGTAAGAAGAATCAACAAGAAGTTTTTGGACCCTAACTCGGTAGAGAGGAAACCGAGAAGCAGACGCCACCGAAAATCGACGGTAAGAGAGAAAGATCAATGATTCGAGTTATCAAAAATGACCCACGGAAGACTTCAACAGACGTTACTCGATATGCTGCAGAGCATTTGCAGTTCAATCTAAGTTCCCGGATTGTCCAACGCCGTCTCTGTGAGGTGAATCTTTTTGCTCATCGACCCGCATAGAAGCCATAGATATCCATCAAGAACCGAAAGGCTCGATTGCGTTTTGCCAGACGATTCCAACATTGGTCAAAGCCCTATTGGGAGAAGGTACTGTGGTTTTTAGAGGTGAATGAACTGAAAAGATTAAAACCTCTCTAATTCATCATAAGTCAGGTAGGACGAAAGTAAATTTAATTTATTTTTGTCAGAAGGCATCAGATACCACATGGACAACGATATAATCCATGATACCTGGTTCCAACGGTCAAACATGGCGATGGAAGTGTCATGATCTAGGCTAAATTTTCATATACATGAGTTTTAAAATTGAAAAAAATATAACAACTTATTTAGGTTGTTCCAGCCGATCCAATACGTCGAATTGAAGTCATCATGACTACTTTTGTGTACAAGGAATTTTTAGAGACCACGATGTTTCCATATGCCAATGAACACATCCCATAAGGATGGACCTTTCAGCAAGACGAAGACACCAAATATACGTGAAGGTTGGTAAATCATGGTTCTCGAAGAAGAATGTGTCCGTTTTAGAGTGGCCATTACAATCACCGGACTTAAATTCGATTAAATATTTATGGGACAAGTTTGAACGACGTATACATGTTTGAACTTACAAGAATCCAGAAGATCTTATGACAGGGATCGAGTAAGAATGGTCCAAAATATCAATTGATCATCTTATTCCTTTGGTCGACTCAATGTCAGCTCGATGTGATGCAGTTATTGCATCAAATGACAACGTAATGAAATATTAAACTTATCTGAGGCAATGTATAATAAATGAAATAATTTCAATAAACAATGAAGTGTGTGATGTACATTCTTATGTTTTTTCCCGCTCTCTTGACATTTCTCTTTAGTAAGGTTTGCCATTTCATAATGGAAAGATATACGATCCAACAACGAGTCGACATTATTAAAATTTACTACCGAAATTTGGCGTCAATGGCCTCAACTTTAAGAGCACTAAGTCCAATTTATGGTCGTCATAATCGTCCTGCCAGATCGACAGTACACAATGTTCCCTTGCCAGTGAGACAAAGAGGTGCCGTAGTGTCGAAAATATTGCTGCCGCTAGCGCATCAATCGAGGAAAACCCAACTCAGTCTCTCATACGTCGTTCTCAAGCGTTGGGACGTCGTTGATACAAGACCTTACAAGATTGAATTGACGCAAGAACTGAAGCCGCTTGACCACCAGAAGTGTCGTATGTTCGTGAATTGGACAGAGCAACAACTTGATAATGATCCGGATTTTCATCGGAAAATCATCTTCAACGATGAGGTTCATTTCTGGCTGAACGGCTTCGTCAATAAGCAAAATATGCGTTATTGGTCAGGCAGCAATCCACACGTACTCCATGAGTCACCATTGCATTCCGAAAAACATACGGTTTGATGCGGTTTATGGTCCGACGGCGTCATTGGATCGTACTTCTTCCATGATGATCGAGCACGTTACTGTGAATGGGAATCGTTACCGCTCAATGATAACCGAATATTTTTGGCCCGAATTGGATGATATGGACTTGGACAGTATGTGGTTTCAACAGGACGGCGCCACAAGCCACACAGCGAATTTAACAATCGATTTATTGAAAACCAAGTTTTGTGAGCGTGTTATCACACGAAATGGCCCACTGAATTGGCCGCCTCGGTCGTGCGATTTGATACCGTTAGACTATTTCCTCTGGGGCTACGTCAAGTCTATGGTCTATGACAACAAGCCAGCGGCGATTGATGAACATCGTACGAATATCGAACGTGAAATTGCAGCAGTATCAGCCGATTTATGCTTGAAAATTGTCGAAAATTGGATTCAGCGTCTGGACTTCTGCAAGGGTGCCCGTGGTGGCCATGCAAAAGAAATCGAGTTCCATACATATCAAATGTACATCCACATGAATAAATCAAATGTACTTCCACATGAATAAAGGATTTCATTGATATCCAAAACCATTTTTGTTTTATTTAAAAAAAACTTATGTAGCGCCCTTATTGAAAAACCTATTACAAAATAAAACATTGCTTCGATAGCACCACTTTTTTGGATGCCTAGAGTCTTCAATAAAAAACAAACCTGGATTTCACAGCAACACAGACAGACAGAAAGGACTTTATTGCAATTCAAGTCATGCTCTCGCCGTTTTTTAAATGAAAAAATTGCTTTATGAAAAACATTGTATAAAAAATGTCACCGAGGATGTTATCTGACAATCTCTTCTTTTTTCCATCCGAAGTTGTCGCTTGGTGCTCAGTAAGTGCTATACTTTTACTCCAAGTACAGTGATATCGTTTTAATTGAAGTGCGTAGCCTCGATCCGGATTCATACAACCATCGTTGAACAATGACATTTCCGCAATACAATTTACACATTTTTCTCTAAATTCATCATGAACTCAGCATATGACCTTCCGCCAACGCCAATAAATGCATGCACTAAAGACGGAATAATTGCAACCCATCATCCGCTGCGATAGCATCTCGACAGCTACTGTTTATTTACCGTCAATTCAACCGTGAAGCAGATCAATCACCACACATGCACAAACACACATGCATTAGTCTATCCGTTTTCCGTGCAGCATCTTCATAAACGCACACAACGCGAGAGCTGTCGCCGGTTGTGATCTGCGGTCATGTGTACCGCGTGTTATGCAGCGGGAAATGTGCAAGAACGGCAATATTGATGCAAAACAGTTGCACAGCTAATGTGGATAGGGTTGATATTTGAGCTGACATTTGTGCTTCGGAGTTATGATTCACCGAAGAACTCAAGTTAAGATGTATTTTGTGAGATCCTCTCTAATGGTTAACACGACATCGTTGAGCTGAGCTGAAAGACAGAATTTCAAATTAGCAAAAATTTGATAGCTTGTCATGTTAGTTATCATCGATGATACTTTGTAGCTGTCATCATTGTCATGTTGGTAATCATTCGAAAAATGTATTCTAAGTGTACAGAAATGACGCAAGCTTCATTCTGCAGTTAACAGAGACTATTAAACATAAAAAAGAATCATCGTGATACTGAAACCAGTGAGATTCTTTAATTTCATTCATCCGTCGGTAGTTTTTATTACTGCTGCTACTGCAGTGCGCTGAACCTTCGCGACAATCTGCCATTGAAGATAGCCACCGAAGGAGACCCTCCTCGTGGCGCCGAACGGGGCATTATATTTCGAATCTCCTGAGACAGCACTCGAAAACTGCAGACGAACCACCTTTGCGAAACACTCTCAGCGAACTTCAAACGGTCGGCTCAAATTGGATTCAGAAAATTTAGGGGAGAAAGGTATGCCATGCATCCCCTCAAGGAATAGATAGATCTAGCATTTAGCGAATCATTCGCTATCCAACTCTTGACGAGTAAAGTTCAGTGTCGTTATTGTGCGTTGCCACTTTTACTATTGTGCGATTGGTATAGTGTACGAGTGAAGGTCATTGCTGTCCGCTTTCGAATTGACCTTTTGTGAAGTGGAACAAAGGAAGCAGCGCTCTTGCAGCTTGCAGCCCTTGGCGGCTGTTGAACATTGGCATAACGGGATCGCCATCGTGTGGCTGTCGTTAACGGGAATTATCATCACGTGACCGTGTGAGTTATTCTTGCGCTATTGTGTTGATCCATAGCGCGTAGCCTCTGTCTCTCCCTGGTTAGGGCAGTAGAGCGCAGTATCGGAACAACTTTTATATTAAGGTACACCTATTTAATATTAATGTTATTATTCAACTCATTTGTTCATTGTTTAATATTATTATCATAATTTATTTTTGTTTTGTTATTTTTTTTTCGAGATTATTGTTAAAATCAATAATATATTAGAAATAAGACAGAAATTTTTGTAAAATGGAGGATAGTGGAGGATCTCCAGAGATGGAGATCTCCGATAATGAATCCCATTTAAGATCTGGGAAAAAACATAAACGAGTCCCTCAAAAAGAAGATAATTCTTCTGGGGACGAATCTGCTCATCCTTCCAAGCCCCCCTCTAAGAAAATAGCAAGCCTCCCTTCTGAACCGACTGTTACTTCCACTCCCCCTCTCCCATCATCGATTTCGCTTCCCCCTTCTGATGTTTCCGATCCAACCCAATCCTCGTCCTCGTCCTCGTCCTCGTCTTCTCCCTCTGTTGTTTCCGCTCCACGTGTCAGAGTTTATCCAGAAGATGCACCTAGAACTGGCCCGTGAGTTGTTTTCCTCCGGCCAAAACCAAAAGGAAAAAGCCTTAACGTGATTCAGATCATGAAAGATCTGGCCAGATACACTTCTGTATCTGAAATTCGCAGGGTTAGACCGAACAAATTGCGGGTTGTCGTGAATGAACGGAAACACGCAAACGAGATTGTTGCTGACCAACACTTCACTCTCGAATATAGAACATTTATACCCTCCCATAACGTAGAAATTGAGGGGGTGATAACTGAAACGGGTCTGACGAGCGAACAAATAAAAAAAGAAGGAAAAGGCAAGTTCAAGAAGCTTCCCTCAATGGAAGTAAAGATCTTGGACTGTCGCCAACTCGGGAAACTCTCCCATGATGGGGACCAAACGAAATTTACGCCGTCCGACTCGTTTCGAGTCACCTTTGCTGGTGCCGCCCTCCCTGACTACGTTATGGTGGACAAATTGAGATTACCTGTGCGACTCTTCGTGCCAAAGCCCATGACTTGCAACAAATGCAAGTCAGTTGGTCACACTTCAGATTATTGTGCCAACAAGGAGCGCTGTGCCACTTGCGGAGAGCAACATGAGGGGAAATCCTGCAGTGCGACTGAGCATAAGTGTCCATATTGCGGAGGATCCCCACACGCGCTCTCAGCTTGTGAAACTTACAAGAGTCGCTGGGAGAAACAGAAGCGCTCTTTAAACGAACGCTCGAAGCGCACTTTTGCGGAAATTTTAAAGGGCGCTTCTCCACTGGCCCAACAACAACAACAACCAATCTCAACACACAATACCTTTTCCACGTTGCCAGTTGATGAAATGGAAGCGGACACAGCTAGCGGGGGCACACCGTTTATTTTCAAAGGGAATCCCCGGCGCAAAAATGTGACCACTCCCAAAGTTCAAGAACAAGTCCCCTCGGTGATACCCCCAGTTAGCTTGCCTAAAAAATCGAGTGCAGCGGACAAGCAAAATCAGGTTCCTCCTGGCTTCCGTGGGAATAGTTCACCTTCGAACGACCCAGCACTCGAGGGGACATCAAAAACCCCAACTGTCCCTGTTTTTCCGTCCAGCTCAACTTCCCAATCGGGATTTATAAAGTTGTCTGACCTTTTGGATCAAATCTTCAAGTGTTTTAATGTTTCCGACTCCATCAGAACCCTTGTCTTCTCAATGCTTCCAGTAATCAAGACAATTTTACAGCAATTGATGCAAACATGGCCCCTCCTTGCAATGATTATCTCTCTTGATTTTTTTTTTTCCCAAAATATATTTTTTATTAAGGCACATGTGGCGTTAGCCTGACGGGGCCGGGAGTCCAATATTTTGACAATTTTTGTCTTACAACTATGTTAGTAATATGTAACCGATTACTCGCGGTTGGCTCGAGGTTAGTATTACAAGTGTTCTCATAATTGGTATGTTGCAGTCTTCGATGCTCTATGCGTGTGCCCGACACGGGCTACTTCCTATTGGGATGCAGCTGACCATTAATCAGCAACGCCCCCCTAGTCTGTACCCCATATCTAGCGTGGTGCGTCTTTCTCGACTCGAGGAATCCAGGATAGAATGGTCACTATCTCTCTTGATGTCTAATTTAAATAGAGAGGTCGGAGATATCACTGTTTTACAGTGGAATTGTCGTAGTCTTATCCCTAAATTGGATACATTCAAATTTTTAACTCATAACTTCAATTGTGATGTTTTTGCTCTGTCCGAAACTTGGCTTTCTTCGCGAGATGATATCTCTTTCCACGATTTTAATATTATACGCTTGGACCGCGATGACAGATACGGAGGGGTACTATTGGGGATCAATAAGTGCCACTCATTTTTTCGAATTGACTTTCCACCTATTGGAGGGATCGAAGCTGTTGCTTGTCATGCAAACATCAGAGGCAAAGACCTCTGTATTGTCAGCTTGTATTGGCCTCCGAGAGCTGCGGTTAGCCGCAAACAACTTGATGACATGTGCTCACTCCTTCCTGAGCCACGATTGATCTTGGGAGACTTCAACTCTCACGGAACTGCCTGGGGGGAACAGTACGACGACAATCGTTCATTGTTGATATATGACCTTTGTAACAACTTCAATATGACCGTTTTGAACACTGGGGAAACAACACGTGTGCCTAAACCTCCTGCTAACCCAAGTGCTCTTGACCTCTCGCTTTGCTCGAATTCACTATCGTTAGATTGCAAGTGGAATGTAATCCAGGACCCCAACGGTAGTGATCACTTGCCAATCAAAATTTCCATCACCATTGGGTCGAATTCTTCTGAATCTATAAACATGGCATATGACCTCACAAGACACATTGACTGGAAAAAATATGCGGACGCGATTGCTCTAGCCATCAATTCCAGAGATGGTTTACCTCCATTGGAGGAGTATAACTTCCTTTCTCGTTTGATCTATGACAGCGCGGTTCGCGCTCAAACGAAACCCATCCCAGGCTCCACTATTCGTCGAAGGCCTCCCAATCTATGGTGGGATAGCATATGTTCCAAGCTTTATGTAGAAAAATCGAATGCATTTAAAGCTTTTCGGAAACGTGGAACCCCTGAAAATTTTCAGACGTATTTGGACCTTGAAAATCAATTTAAAAACTTGATCAAAGGGAAAAAACGTGCTTATTGGCGAAATTTCGTGGGAGGTTTGTCACGAGAAACGTCAATGAAAAAATTATGGAAAGTGGCTCGAAACATGAGAAATCGCTCTTCAACGAATGAAAGCGAAGAATATTCACATCGATGGATTTTGAATTTTGCACGGAAGGTTTGTCCTGATTCCGCTCCTGTGCAAAAAATTGTTCGAGATATACCACAAGGTAGGTGCGATCTTGATTCCGAGTTTTCGATGGTAGAATTCTCTCTTGCTCTGCTTTTATGTAACAATTCTGCTCCGGGATCGGATAGAATTAAGTTCAACTTGCTGAAAAACCTCCCTGATGTGGCGAAACATCGCTTGTTGAATTTATTCAATCGGTTTCTGGAGCATAATATTGTTCCAGATGATTGGAGACAAGTACGAGTTATAGCTGTTCAAAAACCCGGAAAACCCGCGTCCGACTTCAATTCGTACCGCCCAATAGCAATGCTGTCTTGTATACGGAAATTGTTGGAGAAAATGATCTTGTTTCGCCTTGATCGATGGGTTGAAACGAATGGCCTACTCTCAGATACCCATATTGTGGTTTCGCAGGGGCAAGGGGACGAATGATTGTCTTGCGTTGCTTTCTTCAGAAATTCAAATGGCTTACGCCGAAAAAAAACAAATGGCTTCAGTATTCTTGGACATAAAGGGGGCCTTTGATTCTGTTTCAATAGAGGTTTTGTCAGACAAATTACACTCTCGGGGTCTGCCGCCTCTATTGAATAATATGTTATATAATTTGCTTTGTGAGAAACATTTGAACTTTTCTCACGGAGATTCGGCAGTAAGTCGGGTCTCTTACATGGGCCTCCCCCAGGGCTCATGTTTAAGCCCCTTTTTGTACAACTTCTATGTAAGCGACATCGACAATTGCCTTACACAAAATTGCAGCCTAAGACAACTTGCAGATGATGGAGTGGTGTCTGTCGTAGGATCAAACGAATCCGACCTGCAAGGACCCTTACAAGATACTTTGAACAATTTATCAACCTGGGCCATTGGGCTAGGGATCGAATTCTCCACGGAGAAAACAGAGATGATGGTTTTTTCTAGGAAGCATAGACCAGCAAAACCAAAGCTTCAACTTTTGGGTAAACCGATCACTCATGCTATGTCATTCAAGTATCTTGGGGTCTGGTTCGACTCCAAATGTACTTGGGGGGCCCATATTAGGTATCTGAGTAAAAAATGTCAACAAAGAATAAACTTTCTCCGTACAATTACCGGCACCTGGTGGGGAGCCCATCCCGAAGATCTTATTATGTTGTATCGAACAACTATTCTCTCAGTGATGGAGTATGGCAGTTTCTGTTTTCAATCAGCTGCCAAAACACACCTCATTAAACTCGAGCGAATTCAGTATCTTTGTCTCCGTATTGAGTTGGGATGTATGCCCTCAACGCATACCATGAGTCTCGAGGTTTTGGCAGGCCTACTCCCACTAAAAGATCGCTTCAATTTATTATCTCTTCGGTTCCTCATCCGGTGTAAGGTTATGAATCCATTGGTGATCGGAAATTTTGAGCAATTGATCGAGCTAAATTTTCATTCTAGATTCATGAGTTCATATCATGAATTCACCTCTATGCAGGTTGTTCCTTCTTCGTATATTCCCAACCGTGTTTGTTTTCCTGACTACATCAATTCCTCTGTACATTTCGATCTGTTCATGAAGGAGAAAATCCATGAAAATCCAGATTATCTTAGATTGGGGTTCGTTCCTACAATCTTCAATGCAAAGTATGGGCGTATCAATTGTGATAATATATACTTTACTGATGGGTCCTCTATGAATGAGTCCACAGGATTTGGAGTGTTCAACGTATTTTTTAGCACCTCACACAGTCTTCAGAATCCTTGCTCGGTATATATTGCTGAATTGGCAGCGATATACTGGGCGCTGGACAGCGTCGCCTCACGACCTGTTGAACACTATTACATTGTAACGGATAGTCTTAGCTCTGTCGAAGCTATCCGTTCAGTGAGGCCGGAAAAGCACTCGCCGTACTTCCTTGAGAGAATACGAGAAATTTTGAGTGCTTTATCCAGACGCTGTTATGTCATTACCTTTGTCTGGGTCCCTTCACATTGCTCAATTCCGGGTAATGAGAGGGCTGACTCATTGGCAAAGGTAGGTGCAATTGAAGGCGATATATATCAGCGTCAAATCGCCTTCAATGAATTTTATTCTTTAGTTCGCAAAAATACCATCGCTAACTGGCAACGCAAGTGGAATGAAGATGAATTGGGCCGGTGGTTTCACTCGATTATCCCAAAGGTTAGCCTCAAACCGTGGTTCAAAAGTCTGGATTTGAGTCGGGACTTTATTCGCACCTTCTCCCGACTCATGTCCAATCACTGTTCGTTAGATGCACTACTCTTCCGTTTCAATCTTGCCAGCAGCAATCTCTGCGTTTGTGGCCAAGGTTATCACGACATCGAGCACGTTGTTTGGTCGTGCGAGGTGTATCTGGTCGCCAGATCGAATTTAGAAAACTCCCTTCGGGCCCGAGGAAGACAGCCCAATGTGCCGGTGATGTGTTGGCTCGGTTAGACCTTGATTACATGTCCCATATATATGTTTTCCTTAAAGCTATAGATCTTCGTGTGTGATTGTCCCTACATCCTTATACCCTCCTTTCCTTCCTTTGCGGGTAATTCGTCCCCTTGCTATAAATAGTAGAATAAGTTGAAATGTAAATAAACTATAGATATACGAATAGATTTAAGAATTGAGTGCTCATCAACATTGTTACAATTTCCTTATATCCCATCCTTCTCCTAAAAATATGTCACCCTTCTAAACTCGAGCACACCGCGAGTAATCGGTTTTCCACCTTACTAACCATAGATGTAAGAAAATTGTTTATATATATATATATATATATAGTTTTAAAAATATATTTAAGAATTCGGCTCCTTTAAACTTAAGTAACTGAGCCTGTAAAAATAAACGAATTAATAAAAAAAAAGCATTTAGCGAAACCGAGATATGATATCGATGATAATTCGATAGATATCGAAGAAATCACTTTTATGAAATCAGCGTTATAAAATTATTTGTTTACGAATGTCGCAATCGATCGTCGTTGTTGGGAAGTTGGAATTGATGGGAAGGGGGTTTTATTTTGGTTGTGTAATTCCGAGGAGAAATCCATTCCTTCTCAAACGATAATAATCCTGCTCCGGATCAACAATGATTCCAACTGTCGGGGCTTAAAGAGGGGTACTATTTGTGCTGGGTATTTCCGAAGAGGAATCAATTCCCCTTTGAGCGTTATTGATTCTTTCCGGCTAAACGAAGTGGTATAATAATCACTTTATTCGAAAGATGATATGTCTAAGATTTATATGCTTGTTACATATTGATTGCTAAGCTAACGTTAGTCCTACGTACACCTTGCGGTTATACCAAAGATATAACCCACTTCTAGTTTATAGCTAACCAAATTTGACTATGAGGATTGCGTTTACATTCTTGCAATGTCAAGATATTAAAGTGGACAGTTTCACTCGATGGGGGCGTTTTAGGCATTCTTCCCCCACAATTTCGTACACCACCACGTGCGCGACTAGTGACTGCCAAACGACGGCAGGTGGTTGATTGCCAATGGCTTGTCCTGTCAGTGCCGCCCAAAAGAGCTATTTCCGGCTGCACAATCCCAGCTATAATCAGCTTATTGCTGAGAAAAGCTCATCTCCACGTGTATTTGTATGAGTGTTTGTGTACGCGTTCGCATTAAGAAATGAATCTTAGCGATGCTTATAACTTTGCGGTCTGCGGAGAAGAATGATAAACTCTCTTGGCCGCGGGCAGTATTTTCGTTGCTGCTTCGTCCCACATTTTTCGTTTTGGCCATCATCTATTTTTCAGATTCGGCGAGCCAGAAAAGCGTGCAAATGCCGCCGCACTCGCCGAATGCTGATAAAGTCTGGAGTCTGGAGGAGATACAGAAATAAAAAAGAACAAGATGGAACAGCCAGACAGATAAGTTTTGGCTGAGTTTATGGCTCGGATTATTATCCATGGTGCAATTTGTTATAGCACATAAACCTGTTATTCAGTGGAGAAGGATGGAAAGTAACACAAAATTTGCTCTCGATATTCCAGACATCATGATGGAATCAGGTTGTAGGTTATTGAACCTATAAATGATCAAATTTATGATTTTATAATTACATTACAATAAGTTTATTAACACAGATTTCTGGAAACAGGAAAATAAGTAATAGAATTTCAATTATGTTATCAACAGTTGAATTTCCACGAACAACTTTTAAACTTCAAATGATGTTTTGAGCTTCAGAGAAGTTAGAATCCTGCAAGCTAAAAGTGGGTAGATTCCCTTCGTACTGTTGACTGTATTGAAAGATTTAGAAGCAGAAGTGATTTCGCTGGCTGTTATTCACAGGAAAAGATGAAAACAGTATCTCATTATGGCGCAGTTTTTTGATTTTGGAAATGCCTAAAAGCAATCCGATAATATGGCAGTGTCCACCTCAGCCCTTTGCGGTCGGAATTATTTTAACTTGAAAAAGTATGCATAACTTTGTGAGATTATGAAAGATGAACAAAATTTATTTATTTCTATGTAAACTTCAGAAAAGTACTTACTAAACAATGTGTTTAGTATGTTGTTTTCATATAAAAAATATATGCTACTAGCCGACCCGGAAAACTTCGTCCCGTCCAAAATTTATTTTTCGTTATCACATCCGCGTTTTCTTACTAAGCGCACATTCATGGGTCCAATCGCAGAACTGTTCATTGATTGATCTTCTAATCTACCTTTAAAATTATGTTTTACTATAAAATTTCAGTACTTCTACCAAAACTCGACATTATAATATTAGATTATTTATTCTATTAATTATTATCACTATTCTCGTGCAAGATTTTTCATCTACTTGTAAACAACATGTTTCTCCGATAATGGAATAAATGGTTGATACAGAAAAACTGATAGAATGAAGACAGACCTAAATCGGACAACTCCTTTCTCAAGTTTTGCTCTTATCATTCGGCGAGAAATTTGTGTTCATTTGTATGGCAGCTCCTCCTTAGAGAGGGGGGGTGGAGTGTCTAACCACCATAGAAACATTTATTGCACCCTAAAATCTTCACATGTCAAATTTCGTATCATTTGCTTGATTAATTCTCGAGTAATGCAGAAATTTGTGTTTCATTTGTATGGCAGCTCGCCCCCCTAAGAGAGGAGGAGGAGTATCTAACCACCATAGAATCGTTTATTGCACTCTAAAACCTCCACATGCCTTATTTGGTTTCATTTGCTCGATTAATTCTCGAGTAATGCAGAAATTCGTGTTTAATTTGTATGGCAATCCCTCCCCCCCATAGAGAGGTGGGTGGACTGTCTAATCACCATAGAAACATTTATTGTACCCTAAAACCTTCACATGCCAAATTTGGTTTCATTTGCTTGATTAATTCTCGAGTAAAGCAGAAATTTGTGTTTCATTTGTTTGGCAGCCCGCCCCCCGTAAGAGAGGGGGAGGAGTATCTAACCACCATAGAATCGTTTATTGCACTCTAAAACCTCCACATGCCAAATGTGGTTTCATTTGCTTAATTAATTCTCGAGTAATGCAGAAATGTTCGTTTCATTTGTATGGAAGCTCCCCCTTAGAGAGAGGGGTTTCGCCTGGCCAAATATACGAGAGTCACTATTTATATTTCGGGAATTGGCAACACTGATGTCATGTGAGTCCATCTGACGGTTCCATCGTAAAGTTTGACATTTTTGACGATATACGTACTCAGAACATTTTGTCATACGGACGCTATTTGTTTATTTCATATTTAGTTGAAAGTTTGGTCTCGGCAAAAAAATGGAACTGAATCGTGAACATTTTCGTGCGATGATTTTTTACGACTTTCGACGTGGATTATCACAACAAGAGTGCGTCAATCAACTTAATTTGACTTTTGGCGATGAAGCTCCATCAAAAACCACTGTGTATCGCTGGTATAGTGAATTCAATCGTGGTCGTAGTTCGCTGTCCGACGAGTTTCGTGAAGGTCGTCCAAAATCGACTGTAGTGCCAGAAAACATCGATGCTGTGCACGAAATGATTAAGCAAGATCGTCATGTAACCTATTGTGAGATTGAGGCATCCCTAAGCATTAGTTCCACCAGCATATATGCGATTTTACATGAACACTTAGTTGTGCGAAAATTATGTTCACGTTGGATACCAAATAATTTGACAATCGCTCAAAAAAAAAAGGCTCGTGTCGATTGGAATAAATGCTTTGAAAATTGGTTTAAGCACATGCAAAAGTGTATCGATCATCGTGGCGAGTACTTTGAAAAACAATAAAAATATATTCGCAGCTTAACTGTTTGTTTTTGTTCCTATTCCCGAAATATAAATAGTGACCTCGTATATGGCTTGTTCGCGCTTTATAATACATCTTTATTTATTTTACGCGTCGGATAACAAACCGATGAAAGTAGTTTCGCACAAAATTTTGAATTGACCTAACATGTGATTCGCTAAACCGCATTAGTTACAAAATAAATGAAATGTATTGAATTCAATAGAATTCGAGACATGCTTCATTGAAATTTCAAATAATTCAAATTTGAATGGAGGCATCCGTTATCAATCACGAATGTACGATGAAAAAAAAACGTTAGTGTTCAAAATTATTTGAATATTGATGAAATAGAAGGACGGTATCCAAGACACGAATACATTGTTAACGTAGGACTAAGAAATTATTGGCGGCGAGAACAAACATCATAGAAATTTAAGCTCAGCAGTTTGTACTTTTCAGTACAAATATTTGATAACGCTGACGAAGACTGATCAATAAATGCTTGCCTTGAGGAGCCCAAACGATTCGCAAAGCAATGAATAGTCAATTTGAGCAGATTGTCAAATTTACTCGCAGCAATAATACGTACTGTTGATTGCTCGCTGTTTAGGGCAACAATGGAAAACATTCCCAAAAAAATAATCCACAAATTATACTACGCAAATTATACTTTCGCTAAACGATAACAGAAAATCCGTGGTGATAGAGGAGATAGCAACCACAGCGAAACAAATTTTCACCTTCAGTTTCCAATCGAAGTAGACAGTTCTCTCCGCTGACATTTTCATCACATCCGACTTAAAATCCACTGCACTTTGCTACCATTTCCAACCCGGAAACAATGCACGAATTAGCGAAAATAGAATGATAAATCGGAAAATGTCCCTAATAAGCCCAAAATCTCTTGCAATCAATAAGTTTTGTTCTCAACACCCGTCGTAACAATAATTTCCAACACACTACCTGCTACTTTCTACTAGCCATATAGCAATATGAGCGAGTGAAACAAGAGACACATTGCAAATAAGCACGCATCAAAGCTTTTCGTATACTTTGCCACATACACGGCCCAGACCGGAAAGGATAAAGAATCACGTTTATGCTCTCCTTTTTACTCTAAAAAAACTTTTGTTTGAAATATTCTGCCAACGCTAGTTTGGGTGTACCAGTAATTCCCTTAGAAGAGTTTTTTTTTCCACTAGGACTTCACGCTCATTTTAACTAAATAAGTAAAACTGTCATATTTTTTATATACTTTGTTTCCTTTCCTCAGCACATTTTTATTTATGAATTAGATATATTGTGCTTTTGGCTTATTTGAGCTCATTGGTGTTGGAAGGAGCGGTGGGTTACATCAAAAATCTCTCCGCCATTCGAAAAGGCCATTTGGACAGTCCGCTGGATGACTTATAAATCGTAAATCATTAAGCAGACACACATATTTAAAGTCGGGTTGTGATGGGAGAATTGAAACTCGTTTGCTGCTGATGATGATGTTGTTGCTGATCGCTTCTTTGCGGGGCAGCTATTTTCTGTACATACTGGATGGCGGGAGCATTACACAGGGGTAAGGCTTGCAAAGCAATGTTTCGGTTCTCTTCTCACGGTGCAATGCTTCATTTTGCTTCTCTCCTTCCCGTCTTCCTTTGTATCAAGCAAAACCATTTTTGTGATATTAGCATCAGACAAAACTGATGTCTGCTCGCTAGGTGGTGCGAGACTGAGGCTGAGAGAGAGAGAGTCTTGAAAGATAGAACATATAAACTTTTTCAGTTCATAAGGGGTTTATAAGGGGGGGGGGATAATGAAGTTGCCTTCTAAATGGCAACAAGTTTGCGAACAAAACGGCGCATATTTGACTTAAATTGGATAATTTTAAGTAACGGGTGTTAAATAAAAAATGAGAATCACACATAAAAAAAATTTTTTTTTCATCGATTTCAGTATTTTTTATTAATAACATAATGTATTTTCTTCAAAAAAATGTCAGTGAATGTTTGAGTAAGGGCCGTGGTCTGCTGTTCGACGCAACTTTGTCGCGATGCTCTTACAAGAACGTTGTACGGCACTCACGTCCATTTTCCGGGTACAATTCCGGATTCTTGTAGTCAGTTGCTTCGTGTCCTTGGCCCTCCAATTGTTTTTATACACTAGGGCACTGAGTGAGCCAAAGAAATCCTCTATTGGGCAGCACTGGGGCAAGTTTGTTGGGTTACGATCATTCGGCACGAACGGTATCTTTTTCTCCTCAAGATACGCCAGCGTCTTCTTGGCGTAATGGGAAGACGCCTTGTCCGGCCAGAAGACGTACTCCCCATCCGCGTGATGCTCGTTCAGGAACGGCAGCAGGATTTTATCGAGGCACTCTTCTCGATAGATTTGATGGTTGATTGCCAGACCGCTCGGCTTAAACCAAGGCTTTGAAATGCCCCGGCGGAAATGGCGATGTACAACATAACCTTTTTTTCAAACTTGTGCTTGAACTTGTATTTCACTTCAGGCGGTGTGGATGACTTGTCGCTGGAGTAGTAATTATCATTTCCTGGAATATGCATTTTGGACAGCGGAAAATAGCTTTCGTCGTCCAGAACGAAAGACGTCCTGCGGAATTTTTTGGTCATTCACCGACACTGTGATTTAACCGTCTCAATCTGCTCCTCCGTGTACTCCGGCGAACTAGTCTTCTTCCTGCAGACGATTCCTTCCATCTTGAGGGTCCGATGGATCAATACGTGGGAGCAGCCATATTTCTGACCGGCGTCACGCAGACTGGTTGCGTCCTTGTTGTCAAACAGCTTCTTTAACGATGTCTTCCTCTGCTTCGTCATTATCGTCACCGGACGACCACTTCCAACCTTCCGCTCTACGTTCAGGGAACCCAGGATACGATATATCGTACTGACAGGTACATTTTCTTCCTTAAAATGTGCCACCGTGAACTTTTTTCCTTGCTGGAAATGCGTTTCGTAGAACCGTACAATACGGTCGCGGAGCACGTGCTGTTTCTACGCCATCTTTGCTTTGACTAAATTCAAACTAGCAAAACCAAACACGCCTACTGTTTCTAGGGAGCCCAAAGAGCAATTTTCTTGGAGAAAGAAAATTTTACGCTCTTTATTTGAGTTACTAAAAGGTATTGAAAAAATTCTCATTTTTTATTTAACACCCGTTATGTTAAATAAAGTGCCAAATTTCGATCAGAAATACGACATTTCTATTCCCCCAATCCTATATAATAAAGGGTGTGTCACATCAAATTGCATCACGGAAAAAACGCTGTAGAAATTCGCCCAGTAGACCGATCCTTTTGAAAATTTTAGACAGTAAAATAAAAACTATTAAACAACTTTTGGTATTTTCTTTTTATTCATACTTCGAGTCCAAGCCCGTATGCTCGCACCTTCCTCTTTACCCCGTCCATAAGGTTCTGTACAACGTCAGGTTGTAGTTTTTTTTTAACAGCAATCCATTTTCTCTTGAAGTCCGCCTCCGATTCGACAACTTTTGGGTTCTTCCGGAGGGCCTGCTTAATAATCGCCCAATATTTCTCTATTGGGCGAAGCTCCGGCGCGTTGGGCGGGTTCATTCCCTTTGGCACGAAGGTGACCCCGTTGGCTTCGTACCACTTCAACACGTCCTTTGAATAGTGGCACGAAGCGAGATCCGGCCAAAAGATGGTCGGGCCCTCGTGCTGCTTCAATAGTGGAGTAAGCGCTTCTGTAGGCACTCCTTAAGGTAAACCTACCCGTTTACCGTGCCAGTCATCACGAAGGAGGCGCTCCGCTTTCCACAGGAGCAGATCGCTTGGCACACCATGTACTTTTTGGCAAACTTGGATAGTTTCTGCTTGCGAATCTCCTCCGGAACGCCTCTACGGAGAAGAACAACAGGCCCGGCAGCTGACGAAAGTCCGCTTTGACGTAGGTTTCGTCGTCCATTACCAGGCAATGCGGCTTCGTCAGCATTTCGGTGTACAGCTTCCGGGCTCGCGTCTTCACCACCATGTTTTGCCTTTCGTCGCGGTTAGGAGCCTTCTGAACCTTGTATGTACGCAGGCCCTCCCGCTGCTTGGTCCGCTGGACGAATGAACTTGACAAATTCAGCTTATTGGCGACATCCCGGACCGAACTTCTCGGATCACGTCTAAACTGCTTAACTACGCGCTTGTGATCTTTTTCACTGACGGAGCATCCATTTTTGCCGTTCTTCACCTTCCAGTCGATGGTTAGGTTCTCGAAGTATCGTTTTAGTACTCTGCTGACCGTGGATTGGACGATTCCCAGCATCTTACCGATGTCCCGATGTGACAACTCCGGATTCTCGAAATGAGTGCGCAGGATTAATTCACGACGCTCTTTTTCGTTCGACGACAATTTTCCAAATTTACGTAAAATTGACAGTGAAGCATGGCCAACGTGATCTATACACTCTTATCTGATTATAAGCGAAAGCTGAAGATATAATTCCTAAAAATTAAATTTCTACAGCGTTTTTTCCGTGATGCAATTTGATGTGACACACCCTTTAGGAGGCGATCTGTAACACATTATCCGCAAGTGGGGAAAATCTTGAACGGACTTTGTGTCTGATAATCATTTTACATCTATATATTAAAATTGGATTTCTGTCTGTCTGTCTGTCTGTCGGTCTGATTCTTATGGACTCGGAAACTACTGAACCGATCAACATGAAAATTGGTATGTAGGGGTTTTTGGGGCCGGGGAAGGTTTTCGTGATAGTTTAAGACCCCTCCCCCCTCTCTAAGGGAGGGCTGCCATACAAATTAAACACAAATTTCTGCATTACTCGAGAATTATTCAAGCAAATGAAACCAAATCAGGCATATTGAGGTTTTAGGGTATAATAAATGTTTCTATGGTGGTTAGACTCTCCCTAAGGGGCCCTCTTAGGGGGGGGTTAGACCCTCTCTAAGGGGGGGGCTGCCATGCAAATGAAACACAAATTTCTGCATAACTCGAGAATTATTCAAGCAAATGAAACCAAATTAGGCACATTAAGGTTTTAGGGTGCAGTAAATGTTTCTATGGTAGTTGGACTCTCCACCCCCTCTCTAAGGGGGGGCTGCCATGCAAATGAAACACAAATTTCTGCATAACTCGAGAATTATTCAAGCAAATGAAACACAAATATCTGCATTACTCGAAAATGAATCAAGCAAATAAAGCCAAATTGGGCATATTGAGGTTTTAGGGTGCAATAAATGTTTCTATGATGATTAGATTGTCCACCCCCCTCTCTATTCATTTTACAATTTAATCTTTTTAAATTTTACATTTTTTAACTAGATAGAATTATGAAAATGAATGTTTTTTATTTTTGTCGGCGGTAATCATCTATAGCGCTCCATTTTTCTTTATGTCATAGATTCCATCTCCAAATATCCGTTTGATCTTTATCAAAAGATGGACCGTCAAAATATGCTAATTCGAGAAGATACGACATGAAATGCATTTTGTTTTCTAATAGAAGACAAGAGTCAAAAGCGTTTCACGTATTTTGTATTTTTTTAACAGCCAAAATATTCACTACAAATAATTTGTATGGCAGAACAAAGTTTGTCGGGTCAGCTAGTTTTTGAAAGAAATGAATTTTTCTATTTTCGATTTTTTTAAGGAAAAAGTTTGATGAAAACAATTTCCTATATTTCATTCTTTGATTGACATTTTGTAGATATAATTTATTTGAGAATTTAAAATAAATATATTATTGAGAAAAATGAATTTAATCTTTGAAAATAATTTTCTGTTTCAGTCAATTTTGGTGTTTTTCAAAAAAATTTAAACAATTTTCTGCATCTCATTCTTTGATTAAAATTTTGTAGGTCTTATAATTTTCGAGTTAGAAATTTCTGTAAAAATTATAAAAAAACTTTGGCATTAAAAAAAATAGTTAAATTTTTTGGAGATTTCAGGTATGCAAAGTTGCTTAAATGTCCAATGGCATTACACCCACAACGTTTCACTGAGATGGACCGTATGGTCACTAATAAGCCTTTTTGAAAATAACAATGAAATTTGCAATGTCTAGGTTTGTTAACCATATTTCATACTTCCGAAATAAACAGTCGCATTATCAATAGTATGTTTCATGGATATTTTTGAAAAGCATATTGCATATATTATAATATATCATCCACGGAACGACTTGACAGTATTGTTGTAATAACCATTGACATTTTGAAAAAAATGTGACTTATATTGTCACCTCCTGTTCAGATCAGGTGCTCTGATATGTTCATGCAATAATATGTTATGATACGTGGCTACGAACAGCTTTTCTATCCTACAATCACCATCTACTTTCTCATGTGATTGATAAAAAACAAACCCCTTTCGTGCGAAGCACTAACAAGCATCCAGTACAATGCATCGATTAGAGTAAATTGATTTTTACTGTGCTCTCGGGAGCAATCGGCAATAGCCATTAGTGCTGATAGCGTTTTGTTTACTTCCACAGCGGAAACATTTGATTAAACGGAATTACACAATATGGTAGTCTCATCAGTAACACGGATCGAATGAAAAACAAATACATTGAACCGAAAATGAACCATCACAATCAGCACTATTTAAACATCGGGTCGATGTTGGTAACATTAATTTGCAATGATTACTTACGGTCTCTTATTTATGGAAGGCAGCCGGTAGGCAATTATTAATTATAACCAATAATCAAGGGAACTTTGATAGTACATATGGATACACATTGTACTAAAGTATTGGAAGCACCCCATCATGAAATCGATCGCTATATTACTGATCATGATTCATAAGCGATAGTAAACATTGATGTGTTTTTTTTCCTCCTCTGACCCTCCAAGTCCACGACCACGACAAGGACAAATGAAGTCCGCGGTATGTAAAGCAACCCATACTTAATCATAACCTCGAGTATGCATGAAACATGGCGCACCAAAATTGGCTAGCATGATTCAGAGTTTGTTTTACATTTGCATGGCGGTCGTTCACGCAGGGCTGAAATTCAACAAAGAACTGCATTTTGTTCCTTACTTTAATCATACGACCCGAGGAGTAGCTACAGTAAAAGTGGCGCCGCACTTTCAACCTAATCGGTAATCTTCTTGCGAATTTGTTTGGTCATCTGGAGGGGTACAAGCAAAAGCCCGAGGAACACGAAACCGGTCGTGCGACTCGGTGGAACCACTTTTCTGACATAGACCTTTTTGTGTGTACGATTTGGCAGAGTGAATGTCAAGTGGCAAAGTTCGAATGGAAGGAAAAAAGTTTTTAATTAAAATAAAAATGATTGTTCCTTCCCATCGGTGATAAATCTATGTCAAATGGTGCGTTTCAAATTGAGATCTCACAAAATCTGTGTCAATGGTCATTTGCGTTAGATTTTAGTGCGAAACAATGACAACAAAGCACGCTGAGAATAGTGCCATCATCCAATCAGAGATTTTTATTATCTTTTATTTTCAATGTTGTGTTGCTAGGGGCCTTCAACGCGATTTTGGAACGAAACTGAAATCGAAAGGAAACAGTCCGAGAGCCATTTCCCCTCATTTTCACAATAATAATTATGACATAAATAAGTTCACATTTCCCAGGAATTTATTTAGCGTTAGTTGACAGGGTATTATTTTTGGACGGTAAATACCACAGCCACCTTTCGAAGGAAGCAGGATTATACTTGTCAATGAATGTTTATGTCCGCGCGCGAACGAATTCGAACCTTTCCGAATTCCGAAACCGCTCACAATCTCAAGGCTGTGTGAGATCACGCCAACGCGTCTTTGATAGGTACGGTAGGAGAAACAAAAACTAGATTTGATGGATTACCTTGAATTCGTGTTGGAGCTTCTAGTTGATGTTTCATCGATGATTCCATGTATTTCGAATCAATTTAGCCCCTGAAAATATGGAGAAAATATTGTCTGTTAGCAGATTCAAAAAGTTGTATTTTAGTTTTTTAGCCCTTTTTCGTTCTCAAATATCTATAGAATATGTGGATGGAGAAACAATAATTATAACAGCCGCAAACCCCTGGGCACGCGGTACATTTTGTAAATGGGCTCAAAACAATGCTGTTGTTGATTCCGAATTTCACACGAAAATTTTCTTTAGCGTTGAAGCCCATTTTTGGTCGAATGGATACGTCGATAAGAAAAAACTTCCGTATTTGGAATGAAGACAATCCTCGTAACATTATCGAAACGCTGCATTCTGAAAATGTCATATTTTGTGTAGATGGCAAATAACAACACTTACCAAGATTTCATTTCAATTTATGGCTTTATGATTCTGTAAAACACCCTGTAGTTTTAAGAAAAGACAACCAAAAAGGAGACACAATAGAAGATATATATAAAAGTTTCCATACCGAAAAATTTTGAATAGAGATTTTAGAGACATTCAGTTTGATCTGCAAGAACGGGGAAATCAGTACCCTAAATCGGCTGAATAAAAGTAAAAGCAACCGATGCGAGAAAAAAATCACCTTCAGTTTTAAACCCAAGAACGCAGCTCACCTCTGTAAAATATTTTCTTCACATCCGGCTTAAAAAGTAGTGCACTTTGACGACAATTCTAACTCGGAAACAATGCTTGAATATGCAAAAATAAAATGATCGAACGAAAAAAGGCATCGTTTGGTCTAAAAACTTTCCTCAATACACAAAAACTCTCTCCCGGCAAAAAAAAATAAAAATCAATAAATCATAAATTCCAAGTTATCTCTCAACTTTAACATATAGTGTTGGCTGATCGCTGTCTCGAGTGAAACTAATAATTGAAAAGAGTGAGAGAGGGAGAGAAACCGAGAGAGAGAAAGTGTAGAATTATTGAGGTTTCACAGTTCATTCGCCTTAAGCCTAAAACAATTCCAGTTGGGGAATGTGTCCACTGGGCGTGACCAAACGGGACCAGCGAAAAAAATTCTAAATATAAAAAAATATAAATTCTAACTTTTATATTTAACACATGGACTTGTCAGATCGCTATCCAGAGAGAGAAAAAGAGAATGCAAAGAGATCAAAAGAGAACAAAGTAAGCATGCCAAGTAAGCTTCTTAAGTGGCGTTAACGTTCCTGGAGGAACTTCGCTGTCTTAACATAGTATTACTTGCGTCATTTTTATGAGTACTTAGTTGAGATTTCTATGCCATAAAACACGCCTTGAATGCATTCTGAGTGGAAAGCCCTAGAATAAACGTGACCACAGTGCAAGTCGAAGGAAATTGGGGTAACCCATTAGTGCCCAGCGTATGAAATTTAATACGCAAAAATGCCCGTTTTTGAAAAAACTGTTTTTGATGAAACTAAATACTAAAATTTAAATACATCAGAGTCGTATCGCGACGCGTTTGTTCCAGTGATGCTTTGATGTTAACAAACAAACTTATCCGGACCACAAATGCCTACTTCGATTTTATACGATTTTCAAATGTCTTCACATGGTACGAAAAAATACCTTCAAATGTCTTCACAATTTCGAACAATGTTTTATAGATTATTCAATGTTTATTCTAATTGACATTGTTATATAGCAACTTCTATTAAACTTACCTTGAAGTGTTTAAGTTTATTTCAATGAATCTGAACAAAGAATATATTCCGCGAACTAATTTTTATGAGTTTAGAAACAATAACTGAATTGATACATCGTTGATTGAGTGAATAACGCGCCAGGTCTTCCACAAACACGGAACTGTGATAACTCAATTTGTTTATCTCAGCTTTGAAGTTTTGGTTGTAACACAAATCATATCCATAAAACTAATTATTGTAACGGTGTGTAACCAGAAATCCTTCGATTTTCGAAGTGGCCGTTTGAAAGATCTAGGTTAATATATTGCCTATGATACCCAAAATAATAAAAATACAATGTCAGAATCATTCGAATAGCCTCTCTCGAGTTATCTCGAGAGAGAGAGAGAGAGAGAGAGAAAGAGAGAGAGAGGAGTGAAAGAAGAGAGAGGAGTGAAAGAAGTGAGAGGAGTGAAAGAAGAGAGAGGAGAGAAAGAAGAGAGAGAAGAGAGAGTTAAGAGAGAGAAGAATGAAAAGAGAGAGGAGAGAGAGTGAAGAGAGAGAAGAAAGAGAAGAGAGAGAAGAGAGATAATAGAGAGAGAAGAAAGAGAAGAGAGAGAAGAGAGATAAGAAAGAGAAGAGAAAGAAGAGAGAGAAGAGAGAGAAGAGAGAGAAGAGAGAGAAGAGAGAGAAGAGAGAGAAGAGAGAGAAGAGAGAGAAGAGATAGAAGAGAGAGAAGAGAGAGAAGAGAGAGAAGAGAGAGAAGAGAGAGGACATCAGAGCCAATGACGGTTAAAAAGATCCATATCTACATTGTTCCATATGAAAATGATAGGTTCTTATGATAGTTCGAGACCCCTCCCGCTCTCTAAGGGGGGACTGCCATACAAATGAAACACAAATTTCTACATTACTCGAGAATTAATCAAGCAAACGAAACGAAATTTGGCATGTGGAGGTTTTAGGGTGTAATAAATGATTCTATGGTGGTTAGATACTCCTTCCCCTCCCTTTTTTTTGGGGGGGTCGCTGCCATACAAATGAACCACAAATTTTAGCATTACTCGAGAATTAATCAAGTAAATGAAACCAAATTAGGCAGATGCAGGGTTTAGGATGTAATAAATGTTTCTATGGTGATTAGACACTCCACCCCCCTCTCTGAGGGGGAGCTGCTATACAAATGAAGCACAAACTTCTGCATAACTCGAGAACTGATCAAGCAAATTGAGCCAAATTTGGGATGTGAGGGTTTTTATGTACGAGAAATTTTTCTATGATGGTATGAAATTCTACTCAACCCCTTCTTGACAACAGCTTTGAATGGATTCGACGCAATCATTAGATACGAGAGAACAGTGGTTGGGCTCTAAATTATCTTTTCTTACTGTAACAAATACACTTCAAAGTATGGGATCAGCATATATACAAGAAACATTAGGTAATAGTTGGTTCAATGTATCGAATATTGTTGAGTGTTAGACAATTTGTTTGGTTTTTGAGACATGCTAATTGTTTGAATCATTCATATCAACAGAAACGACATATTCTTCAGGTGATGATGGAAGAAATGATACCTAAAATGGTTTCTATATCAATGGGGTTTAAAATATGAGAACGGAGTGCGATTTTTTAAATTTCCTAGTATTTGACTAATATGCTTCGATATATCGGAAACTGTTGGAAAATGTTGTTACGTTAAAACGAGGAATGCCTGTAGTAATTTTTTTTAAATTTTTGTTATCGTAAGTTTCATTCTCTTTGTTTATTTCCAAAAATTATGAATTTCAAATCACAGTGATTTGAGTAGAAGGTTTGTGCCAATTACGGAGAGAGAGAGCTTAAAAATGAAGACCAATGCAGGTTTTTGTCTAACTGTTATGTATCTCTACAATGTAAACGTCACTTCAAAGAAGAATGAAATCCTATTGCAAATCCTGACGAAAGTACTCGAGAAAAAACAACAACAACAAAGACGAGAAAACAAGAGTCGCGCTTTGGTGAACTGTTCAAAAATTATATTAACAACAACCGCACCAATGAAAGCATTACAACCCATCTCAGTGTAACGATAATTGTGCACAATTAGTGGGGCAAAAATCCCGAGAAACATTAGCGAGCATTTGTTGGGACAAACTCGGGTGTTAAATACGGATGCGTTAAAGCTGTCACTTTCACGCTGCTCAGATTCGAAGCCGGAAAAAAATAACCACGATAAAAATGGTGCTTCCCTGAAGTCAAACATTTATACGGTGACGAAAATATCCCTTCGCTCTTATCGTCATCATCATCATCAGTAGCAGCAGATGGAAATCATCGGAAGAAAGAGCAAAAGCCGTATAAAATTACGCAACCGAGGAAAGAATTCTCTCCGCTGTAGAAATCAATTTTTGCGTCTATTTTCGAAGTGCTATTTGGAGTGTTGAAAGCAGTTCGAACCAGATATGTGCGTTTGTTGCTGTGAAAAAAATGATGTCAATTAAGGTCATTCGGTTTGCTGAAGGCGCAGAAGAAGATTTAAGTAAACACGTGGTATGAAGCATTGATTCCAAAAATACAACGAAATTTATATTTCTCAGAAGTAGAATCCCACCCGAAATGGATAAAAATGTTCTAAATTGAGAAAAAAATATAGAAGCAATTAATTGATCCCCCTGTTGGCAAAGCGTGAAGATTGGAAGGTGCAACCATGCATCGAGTACATCGGCAAATTGTTTGTCATTATGTAATATGTTTGGATAAAATCACATCATGATCCAGTCATAAGGGAATAGCTACAGCCTCTCTTAGCGTAATAATGATGCGAACGAATAGGGTAGATAAGACTCTGATAATGATCTATTACCCTTCGCATCGATTGGTTTGATTATCAGACACCTCCTGGCAGATTTTAGAATGAAAACCATCGTGCAATAAATTATTCAATTAAACTTTCATTGAACAGAAACCCCTCCCACACTGTTGAGACACAGTGTTGAATTTGAAATGTGAACAACTAGTAAACAAATTCGACAGCATAACTTTCCGGACAACTCCCCTTTTAATAATAGGAAATAGATGAACCAAAACATAAAATTTCTGTTCCATCACCATCATTTTCAAAATAAACGATTGAAATTCTCAGGAAAATGTGTATTGCTTCGACTTTACCATGCGCACCTAGAGATTTCTGTATTGCCTTCCTTTTCCATTTGAATTCACCGAACATAAACTTTCCCAGTTTGTTCATAATTGATCGTTCTTTTAATAAAACCCAACCACATCCGCTCCGCGGTGATAAATCATAATGTTCGGCAAATTTAAGCCAACCAACTTCTGCTGCCTTGTTCAAGGCAACAAATTGCGACAAGATGCGCCACATTCTGTGTGTGTGTGACGAAACTTTTAACTCAGTTTGAACTCAATTTAATTCCCACCGTCGTAAACTTTGCTTTCTTCCTGGCGGAGGGATACAGTCCATAATTTAAATTAACACCAAGAAACAACGCCGACCAATGGGAGCCATTCTATGTACGCCATTATTTTATATACTATTAATACGCTCGACGAATACGAAGCCTGCACTTATTAAATGGTGACTAAGCAATTATTAGGCACATTGTGTTGACCCCCTTTCACAATTTCCACCCTTCGTACCTGGTTCCCCAGGAGATGATGATTTCGATACAACCATGCAGGAAGGAGAGGATGTGCCGTGGCGAAGGGAGCTTCTGGCGTTCTTGACACTTTGGAAAACTTTCAAATTATGCTATGTTCCGATCGTGTGTTTCGTTGGCATTACGATAAGCTTGAGATGATATTTCTTGCACCCGGTAGGGATACTTTGAATCCTTTCATCCCATTTAGCGACGGAATATGTGTTCGATTTATTCATGCTACACCCATACCTTGCTCTACGGCCTAGATAGGTTCCACGAAACATGGCCGCAAAGCGAAAAGCTGTATAAGGAATCAATTATTATAATAAAAATACATACAAATTCAATCGGATCGGTTCTTCTTCTTCTTCTTGGATGGCTCTAACGTTCCAGGGGAACTTTTGCCTTCTCAACGTAGCATTACTTGCGTCATTTTTTTAATTAGTAATACTTGTTTGAGATTTCTATGCCGAATAACACGCCTTAAATGTACTCTGGAGTGGCAAGCTCTAGAATACGCGTGACCGCAGTGCAAGCCGGAAAAATGTTTTTTGACGAAAAATCCCCCGGCCAGAACGGGAATCGAACCCGGCATGATAGTGGGACGCTAACCACTCGGACACGGGAGCACCGGATCGGTTCCAAATTTGTTAAATACCTACAAAACAAGTACATACATTTGTACATAAAATAATAACAGACTCAAAAAACCAACAATAATCTACGAACAAAAATGAAACAACTTTATGTTGCATAAAATATCTGTATGTATACTAGAGTGCCAATAAAAATAGCCATCTCGAATTTTCAAACGGAACTTTTTTTAAAATTTTGATTCCTACGAAAAACTACTGTATGCAAGATTTCAACTCAATGTTTAGTTCTAGTTTAGTTCTCAGCGTGACTGATTATCAGTAACTCTTTTTATCAGTCTCCAAAGGCCATAATCGTTTCGGCGGCATTTTGTCTGAAAAGTAATGAAATTGTAAAATAAATTTATTACAAAAATACAAACTAAAATTTTAAATTTGTGCATACATACATATGGTCGGTGTAAAGTCAGAGGGGACCAAGTCGCAAAATTGAAAATTTCGAGTTATTGATTACATTTGGTTAAGCATTATGCAAGCTACATACCACATTTATCAGATTTGGAAAATCACGCATACAGCAGGAATAACGTATCGAAATTGTTATGATTGATCAACGAAAATCTCTCATAGTATGCAGTCAGAGCGGACCATGTACCATTTACCGTGGCGAAATGGCTCTATATCATGTGCAAACAGAGTAGACCATGTGAGAATCATTTGTAAATTGAATTTAAATAATATACATGCGCCGAATTCAAACCAACAAAATATTTTCTTGAAGGTACCTTGTCGAAATGTACTTGAACCCGTTAGTGTAAAATGTGCATATTCTGAATATATTGAAAAATAAACTTGGTCCCCCTGACCGAACGGATCAGTGAAAAATGCTGGTCTTCAGTGTGCATGATCGCAAAATGTACTATTTCAGAGTGCGATTTAGGCTGTAGCGATAACAATGAATTCGAATTTGATTATTCTATTGACGAATACTGTCTAAGATTATTGAAAATGGGAACCTTATGCTTTAACTTGTTTACCGTGCAATCATATTCAGATGGTAGAGACCTTTATGCTTCACGCAACCAAAAGTTAATGCAGTTCCAAACACACAATCCTTCTCGCTGTAATTTTCATAGCAGAATGGCACACTTTGACTCACAACTGCTAATTGATTGAGAAATATTTCGAAATTGTTTAGTCATAGTGAACCAAATCTTAAAAAATGCTTCATTTCGTTCAGTCAGAGTGGACTATGTACGTATAGGCAGCCAAATAACAGCCTTTTTTGGCATGATTCTTGATGTTTTTTTACAACTGTCATACGTCAAAGCATTGCCAGAGAGTAACTAACATTTCTGAGAACAATATTGAACGAAAAAAAAAATTAAATGCTTTGAAAATTGCAGAGCATTAAACCTTAGGTTCGTTTTTCTCGAAATCATCAAAATGTCACATGGTCCAGTCTGACTTAACACCGACCGTATATACTTACATACCAAAAATGTCTCTAATTGTTTACAATAAAACACTCACAGACAAGTCTAAACCACACACTGAATAAAACTCGTAAACAAAACTTGGAAATATAAAAAAGTTTGCATGTAGGTATTTCGACATCGAAAAAAATTTGTTGTGCCGCTATAGCGAAACATTTTAGGCCGTGAATCGAAAACGTGCCTTAACTGAAGAGGGCCGTTATAGCGAAATGCCGTATAAAGAGCGGCCGTATAGCGAGGTATGGGTGTATTATGTTTTGAGTAACATACAAATCATAGTCCCACATTACGTTATAATAATGGAATCATGGCAGCAACAAAGAAAATCCAATACAGTTTTGACCATTTCAACAGTCACACAGTTTGAAACGACTGAAACACGACTGAGTCAAGAAATACGTTAACAGTTTGCAGATTTTCAGAAATTCGAAAGTAAAAATTTATAAAAAACTGTTGCTATCACAACTAAATGTAATTGAAGCTATAATGTATTGTTTATATTTATTAGGGTACCAATGAAAATGGTCATTTCGAATTCCAAAAAGTTACCCCATTAAAATGTTCACCACTTCGAAAAAATACCCTATGCCGAATTTCAGCTCAATCGGACTTAAGGGAGAGTGGCACAAAGCGGTCAAAGTTTGAGTTTTCTGAAAATCGAAAAATTACCCAAGGGGGGAGTAAAGGAAATCGGGGTTTACGAAAAAATTTTTTTGATACCAAATGTCTTGAAATTGCATGAAACGTCGAGATCTAGTGCCATCCCGAAAAAAATTGTTTGTCAAAAATCGGTTCTGTGCACCCGTGGCCGAGTGGTTAGCGTCCCACACTATCCTGCCGGGTGTTCGGGTTCGATTCCCGTTCTGGTTGGGGGATTTTTCGTCAAAGAAAATTCTTCCGGCTTGCACTGTGGTCACGCGTATTCTAGAGCTTGCCACTCCAGAGTACATTCAAGGCGTGTTATTCGGCATAGAAATCTCAACAAGTATTAATGAACGACGCTAGTTAATGAATACGTTGAGACGGCAAAAGTTCCACAGGGAACGTTAACGCCATTCAAGAAGAAGAACAAACTACTGAACCATTAAAAAAATACCAAGCATTATCGCTCTGATTTGTTTAACCGGTACTCCTCAAGCTGTGCCGACTAAAACGAGCAACTAACGTACCAGCTAGGCACGACTTTGATATAGGGGAGAGGGGGGCACATTCGGACACTTTTTTTCCTTGATTTTTAATATTTTTTGTATACTTAAAAAAAATCCTGAGTTCATCCTGGTTGTCAATTGGACATCAATGTATCATGTGAGCGTGTTAGAGGTGTGCGTTGATGCAATTGCGAATGGTTTATTCGAATTTTTGAAAAATGCCTTTTTGTCCGAATGTGGGGCAGTTTCGGACAGTCCTGGGGCACTTTCGTTTTCGAGTGGTGGTTTTCCGTGGTAAAGTTTTTGGCAAAGGTTCAACATTTTCCGGGGACAAAGTTGCCAAAGTAGAATCTATCTGTGCTGTAGACGCAATGTTTTGCAGCATTGTTGTATTACCTGATGAGTCATTTGCTACCTCCACTCCAGTAGGTGAAATCATTTGAGCATTCAAAATCCTTGTCCGAAAAAACCTTTCTTGAGAATGGATAGCAACCTGTCATTTTGAATGCAGCTAGGTTATTACTCAGATTGATCGTGTGTAGAAATAGTTTTTCCAGGATGGTTGAGTAGCTAATCGTTCTGCGAAACTGAGAGCTTTTGCTTTAAAGGGCCCATAACTGAAACATCTAGCGGTTGTAAGCGATTTGTGACATAAGGTGGAGAAGATACATGAATTGGGCAATTTTCTCGGCAATATTTAATTGTTTCCAAAGTGCAATGACTTGTTGATTGATTTTTGATTTTTTGAAATTGATTTTTTACGTTGCTTTTTGCTACCTTTTTCAAATGTTCCAGAACATTGAGAAACAGTTTTCCCGTTATGCAACAGTTAGTTTTTAGTTACTAACTGAGGAGGTGCACTTAAATTTTTAAATCGTCCACAAAGGAATTAGGGAAATACTTACAACTTCAAGCTCAAAAGTTTCGAAACGTGTATGAAAAAGGGCACTGTGTTGTTTTCGTAAGTAATAAACGACCAGGAGATGTCAAACCATATGACAGCTGTTGGTGGAAGAGCTGTTAACTTACTTATATTTGAGGGGCTTAGAATGCAAGGGGTGTAAGTGACTTGATCGATTTCTCTTCATCAACTTTTTCTTTAGTTAATAACTCGACTGCAAAACCGTTTCAATTTAAGTTTGCTATAGAGTCCGATAGATGAGGTTCTGACCTATCTTCCACATTGCCAAAAACAGTACGGAATGTATTTGCATCTAAGTTATGACCAAAAGAGAGAGTCGATGTAGAGAAATCGATCAAATCACTAGCACCCCTTTCATTCTAAGCCCCTCATTTTTAATTTCGTTGAAAATTGTACCACTTAATTTTTACAAGCGTTGTCCGAAACTGACCCCCTTTCCCCTACCCATTGTGATTCACTCTATCTAAGGGAAAAAAGAAGCAACACAAGAAATTCTACCTTTGCTGCGTTTTGCGATCGTTCTGAACGGACATGCAAAGCTGTTCGCTTCAGAATGCCTTGCGCAAAGAAGGATATGCGTATAGAGTTGAAATATGCACAACACATGCTCAGTGCAAAACTCATGCGAGCCATCTAGCAGCCAAAAGCATTTCATAAAGTCAAAGCTGATATTTCACTGATCGTCAAGTCACATCCAATTGTTGGCTGACGGATAGAAAACGGCACTTTTCGACCCGATATGTAAGTAGAAGGATAGGACTATCGCATCGTGTTACTTTCGCACGCTGCATGTCGCCTAAAGGTTTCCTCAGTTTAATCTCGGCCAAACACGGCCGCAACGTTATGAGAATATTTTGCACTTTTCGCCGACATATATTGATGAATAAATATTGAATTATTAAAAGCAATAAATGATGTAGACACAATAATTTCTGTTACAAAAGCGAATCCGTACCTCTTTGGATTATAACATAATACACATTTCATCGTGACGTGACAACGTTTTAACTCACAACAAACGTTATTCGATATTTTCATCTACAATTTACAATATTTTCAAAAAGTAAACGATGTCATAGTTAGATTGCGAAATTTCTACAAGAACAAGGATCATTAGTAGAAGAAGCTTTATAGTTAAAGTTGCTTTCTGCCAGTCAAATACTTTTGTGACTTGAATCTTGCAAATATTGGCATGCATTTTATGACGTCACAAACGTTCTGTGCGAAAAACAGAATTCACATTTAATAACGTGATAACGTGCAGCTGTGTCGTTTTTAATTGCGCTAATTCTTCTGAGAAAGGAATACGTGTTTCATTTCTGTACTGTTCTGTAGCTTAAAATTTCGAAAACGAGAGACTTACGTTTGGGGTGTAAGATTTTAAGCATCAACACCTTTTTGTCGGTTGGAAAGATTTGTAATCAATTAAATTTATCTGAAAGATAAGAGATGTACGAGTGATGTGTTTTACTTATTGACTCAAAAACTTGTTCCAATATCTCAAAAATTGCTTTGAAAACAAATTTGAAAAAACTATAAATATGGATCGCATGTCGTCGGCTGGCAGCAAAAGCACTGTAAATATTGTGCTCGCCCTGATATGCCTCAGTTTCTAGTTTTGCTAACATTTTGAATGGACGCATATAATTTTCCACCTCTGAATGCTATCAGAATATGCACAACGAAGGCATAGTAGAGAGCTTGCACTGACGAGTCGGTTGGAAACAAAATAGAAGAGAAATATTTACTAGGTGCGTATAAAAGTAATTTTGTCTCAAATTTAATTTTTCTCGTTTCAGTCGGATAGCTTCCAAACAGGAAGGTTTTGCATGACGCGAAGTCTGAGAGCCACTGCATTCCGAGTTTGTTATAAATGAAAGAAATCACACCGCAGTGCAATCTCGATCTTTATTCAATTTTTTTTTTAACCCGGTACAGGCTCGATGAAAAAATCAGACGCGCCGCGACGGTTTTATACCGTTAGGAGGAGATCGCTTGTGTATGATTGAATCAAGTATAAATTGATGATTGGAACAAGAATGAATCATGAATTAACAATCTTTAGCTGCTACACGTCTTTCTTAGGGCCACTAAAACTTTTTACTAGAGTTATTTATAAAATTTCGATGTATTTTAGAGTTATATACTATGTAATAAAAAGGGAATTGGTTTTGAATTTAGGAGAGTGCATTTGTGAATTTAGGATAGTGTTTGGACTTATTGCTAATGATGATGATGTTTTCAATCATAAAGGCTATGAACAATTTCAGTTCATTCACCTGTAACCTTGAAAAAGACCAATTTGGAAAACTCAGCTAAACTCTCTACTTCGAGGAGGACCATTCAGTATGATTCAGCTGATGATTAGTGAATGACTTATTGGTGACTTTTTCAGTTCGGTAATTTAATTTACATGAATTAAAGCATATTTTCCGAGTTAAAAGTGACATCCAAGCGCTCTTCTTCTTCTTCGGTGGAAAACTAAATACTTCTTCCGCAGCGGTTGTTGTAGCCACCCCCACAACCAAACAATTGATTCATTAAGTTTTTTTATAACGTCCTGCGAAAGGCATAGCCTAATTGGTGGAATTATGTTTTTATGAATGTAATGTGAAGATGTAAAGATGTAAACTACTTGGCTGTTCAATAAGTTCTGTGTTTCAGTTTCGCTCTAGACAGCGAGCAATCTATAGTACGTTAAAGTTAAGAGTTAATCTAATCATCTGCTCAAATTGGCTTTATTCGTTTTACGAATCGTTCGCGCCTCTCATTCAGTGCACGCATTAATTAATTAATCCCTACCAGCGCTATCAAATGTTAGTATTGAAGAGGTTCTCAAATTTCTATAATGTTTGTTTCCGTCGGCATTAATTTTGTAGTTCTACGTTAACAATGCAGTCATGTCTTGGCGTGTTAAAAATGTTAAAAAATATTATCAAGAAATCATAACGAAGTCCTTAAACAACTTAAACACAGAGGCGTCTCGTCCGCCTGTTCAAACTGTTCATAGGACAGGTAGACTATCTCAGAATATATATTATATATTCTGAGATAGTCTATATTATTTCACATTTGTAACATGGATGAGGAATTATCGAAGGTAATTTTTTTTGTGATTTCCATGTTATCCCGAATATCCTTATTATATTTTCTATTTTGGTGGAACTCAAACCCACCATGAAGAATATAATCTGATAGTTACAGTTGAATACACCCCAATCCGCGCGGAACACAGCCTTAACGCTACGAAATAAGCAGTAATGACTACCGGGCTCAAACCATTCATCTGAACCTACCGTCATCTGAACAGAGTGCAAACACAGTCAAATACGTATGAAACGATCACTACTACTAACGCGCTGCTTTGCGTAAAAATGACGTTTTCGGTTCAATATTTCTGCTGAACAAAACCGATGCAAACGGTGGAAAATACACACCACCAATCTTCAGTGTTTGTTCGAAGTTGTCATCGTTTCCCTTTCTGTTTCTCTTTCTATTCCTGACATCATTAAAATTTGAGAGAGGGCACAAGACCGCGATATTACATAGCACCAAACAGCCCGAGCGAGCATGATGCAAATAAATTTCATTCATGATTTCTGTGGATGTGGTGGTATTCTTCGATGATGTGTGGTTTTAATTCGAGCGTTTTTATCGATTTTGTTCATTCGACAACTTGAACCCGGTACATATAGTACACGTATGTCTGCTTTCGTTTCAAAACCTCCGCTGCATTGGCCGGACATGTGGATGAAATAGTTGCGTCATAATGCTGACAAAAATGTGGCCCAGAGCTATGATGGCGCTACTGTAATGTCCGGAGAAAAATCGTGTTCGCTAAACAATTAAAAAAAAAACTTTTTGTTATGTGGTGGATAGGGACTGTATAAAAAAAATCCTTAAGGAAATAACCCAAATACTAATGATTCCATTCGTGATCAACATTCGATTTCCTTTTTTCACTTTCATAAGCGGCCTACTCACATGCGCAAATCATAAAATTAGAAACTTATTATCGCACCTCTTTGCTCCTGTCAATAAGCTCCTACTGACACCTTAAAACAAACAAAACAAAACATGAGAATGGGAATTGACTGACACAGTCCCTATGTAGAGCGATAAAATACATATCAAAGAAAGAAAAAAAGACCGATTACTTCATTTTCTTTCAAATACCGCACAAAAAAATCGCATAAAAAAAACCACACAAAAACTGGTTTTACTGTATAGATAAATGTTGAAAAATAAAAGTGTTAAAATATGTCATCGCAAAACTGTTGTTTTAATGTTGCAAATTAAATTGAACAGGTAGCTCAGTTGGTCACGCGTCGCCCCTGCTTAAACAACACAGTTTCCTAGCATCGATGAAGTTCGGTCTGGGCGAGAAACATGTGGCAACTATCGCGTTATTTAAGTGCGGGAAGACGACGAAACAGATCGAACCACTTTCTAACAATGAACGATTTTTATTCCGCACACTACAATGGTTCTACGAAATATTTATTTTACTTTACTGCTGTTTTGCATCAAAATCAATGTGATAATTGGGTAAATTGGCATTGATTCATAAACTCCGGTAAGTCATGGCATAATTTAATGTATAGAGGCTTCAGATTCTGGACTGGTCGGCTTGTTTACCAGATCAAAACCCCATTAAGAACTTATGAGGAGTGATCGTACGAATAGTAGATGCAGCTTACAAGCAGTATGAGTGATTTGAATAGTTTAAACGAGCAGTATCCTCCGCGTAGAACGAGATGCACACTACAACATGGTACAGCTTGGTAGAAACCACTCCGAATGGGATTTTTTTAACTTAATTAAACTGATTGAGAACTAAAGATGGCTTACGAATTAGAAACTTATTGTAATTCTTGTGAAATTGACGTTAATTTTGTAAAGGAGTGAGAGTTTTTCCATCTGGTTCTATAGTTATGAAGCATTGGAATTTAAGTTTCTTGAATGTTTCTCAATAAAGTTCAAATGGCCAATCTTATTCATGAAGATAGTTATTGTATTCTACACTATATACTTCAATTCAGCCGACTTTTTACATATCTCTTGAAACTCAGAAAAATGGAGTGGTTATATAGTAATGAAACGCAAGTAAGTAATGTAACTCTACTCCACCTAAAAGCTGAGATATGTTGAATCCAATTTAAACAATTAAGATTCTGAAACGGAGATTCTCATATCGAAGACAAGAAGCATTTCATCCCGCAGTTGCCCGACCGCGTTCATCAACTAACATCTAATGCTCATTCTGTGTGTTTGGGGGAGGGGCAACTCGGCGTTTTATTTTTTTTATCAGTTTTATCTATTGCGGGCTCATTAACATGTTAGCTGCAACAGAGCCGAATTTTAATCGTGTACATGTCACATGTTTATTATATCTATAATTAGCACATTACACAGTTGCCATTTTTCGGCGTTAGAGTATTCTCTTCTATACCATTGCATATCCCAGCAAACATTAAATCGCATAACAAGCGTATATATAACATCATATGCCTCAAAAATTTGGTTGGCATATAATGCGCCTAACTGGTATATGCATGCAAAAGTGGAGGCCATATACATACATGGCAAATGCTTACCGAATTTGTTTGGATGAATATGCAACTTTGACCGATTATAATAGCGATTATGTTGGAATTGAATTGTGATCTAATATGAATATATTCATGAATTGTCAATGCACCAAATACGACTTTTGCCATACTTGTATACGATTTATTACAGACATAGAAAAAACAAATGGCGCAAAATATTTTCGTGAAATGTGTATTACAACCTCACGAATCGCCATTTTTATATATGAGTATTTATGTTCGTAGAAATAATAATTGTTTGATTGACTTGTGTTGGGAGTGGAATATGTTTAAAATGCCACAGATCGATGTTTGGTGAAAACTGCTCCGATGTGGGTTCGAACTCCGGTCGTCTGGATTAGCATCCACCAGCTATCTCGCGCGGCTATCTAAAATTTAATTCAACAGCGCTTAAAACTTTCGAGTGCATCAACATTTCAATGACATTTCAATATGATGTAATATGGTCTTTATTAGGATTTAATATGATTTACTGTTTCATGATTTTCTTCAGCATGCAACACGATTTAAATTATACGCTTATACGACACACAAACTGCATCAGCGTAATATACGCATATGATGCGGATTAAATATATTTTACGACAATGTACATCATAAAATTGATGTTTATTATACCGAATAGCGACTTAATTTGATAATGGTATATAAAATCGAGTTTTTACATTTTATGCGATTTAAAATATACACGATATATACTTTTTTTTTTTTTATCCAAAATATATATTTTTATTAAGGCTCATATGGCGTCAACCTGACGGGGCCGGGAGTTCAATATTTCGACAATGTTTGCCTTATAACTATGTTAGTAATATGTAACCGATTACTCGCGGTTGGCTCGAGGTTAGTCTTCAATGATCTGTACCTGTGCCCGACACGGGATACTTCCTATTGGGATGCAGCTGACCATTAATCAGCAACGCCCCCCTAGTCTGTACCCCATATCTAGCGTGGTGCGTCTTCTCGAGGAATCCAGGATAGAATGGTCACTAGCCGGCGCAATCATCAGCTCGTGTAGAGTTGTCATGAGCGGTACAACCTTTGGCTTTTGTTGAATCATCAGTGGACTGCACAACCTTTGGCCCGTGTATCTGTAAAGAGTGTGTGTATGTATTGCCGCGACTAAGTAAAAGTTTATAGATCGAATAGGAGGGATACGAAACAGGGACACAACGAAGGAAAAATCATTAAACGTTGACATCGGCGTTCCTGAGGAACAGGTATAGATGAAGCAGAAGATCAGGATCACGGCTACCTAAGATATCCCGGACGGGGATATCCGATTGTCTGCCTTTTGCTCTCAGTGCTCTAGAGAGCTGAGAGCGAGCAGCATGGAACCGGATACACGACCAGACAATATGCTCGATGTCGTGGTAGCCATCACCACAATCACAAAGATTGTTTGCTGCGAGCCCAATTCGATAGAGATGCGCGTTTAGGTTGTAGTGATTGGACATAAGCCTAGATATCACGCGAATGAAATCATGACCGACATTCAATCCCTTAAACCAAGCTTTCGTCGAAACCTTAGGGATAATCGTGTGTAACCAACGACCGAACTCATCTTCACTCCACATGCGCTGCCAACTAACGAGTGTGTCCTGACGAGGAATGTGAAAAAATTCGTTATAAGTAATTTGCCTTTCAAAAAGTGTGCCTTCTGAAGCGCCCACCTTAGCTAGCGAGTCCGCTTTCTCATTCCCCGGAATCGAGCAATGAGAGGGAACCCATGCTAAGGTAATCTTGAATAATTTTTCGACCAAAACACTCAATAGATGTCTTATTCTTGTTAGGAAATAAGATGAGCGTTTATCAACTTTCATTGAGCGGATTGCCTCTATTGAGCTGAGACTGTCTGAAAAAATAAAATAGTGGTCGATGGGCAATGTTTCAATGATCCCTAATGCGTAATATATCGCACCCAGTTCAGCGACATACACGGAACCAGGATCTTTGAGTTTGAAAGAGGCACTGGAATTTTCATTGAAGATGCCGAAGCCAGTGGACCCGTTTATGCATGAACCGTCAGTAACGCGGATACATACTTTGATTGATATTATATGCGATTATGATTTATTCGGATTTCTTGTAAGACTTGGCACGTGCAAAATTATACGATTTAATGTTTGCTGGGATGGTACACATTTACACAGTAGCCATTCAGGCGTAAGCGTTTTCCTTCTGTTCTTCCATTATCCAGTTAGGCCGGACAGCGGAGACAGTTGATTGATCATTGTTGAGTTTTTTCTAGAACAGCAGCCCGATGTGTCTTGCAGAGCAGAACAGTTGTATAGATGAATCGATCTTCATTCGGCCGTGGATCGATATCCATCGCTGATGATTGTTGCGTAAACGTAGTTATTCTGTAACAACACAAAGATGGTCGATGAGGGCCCTGAGTTCTGAACTCACGATCGATCGCTTACTAAGCGAACGCGCAGCCAATGTGACTAGGTAAACCCCGCTAACTCGGCGTTGTATATTATAAAATTTAAAAACAAAGCGAAAACATCACAGCAGCTCGGTACCGTATACAACATATGTGTTTTAGTCAAGCATTGAGTGAAAACCCACCGCAATATTACCAAAGACGCGGTAAGGCGATTTAACTGTGCAACAACGCTCGGCTACATATTTCTAAATTCATTGTAACTTTCTGGAAACCCTCCAATGGGACATTCACATTCCGATCGACACTTCAGTTCTCTAGAAAAACAAAAATTTCGGTAGATTCATAGATCGCCTCGAAATATAAGCAGTTTTCAAACGAATAGTCCGCATTTTTCCAGAAAGGTGGGAAAAGATTGTGATTAGCGACATACATTGTTGAATGCTTAGAATAAAGTATATATAACGCCAGTTTCGTTCAAAAGAGCAGTTTGTGTATCTATTGTGCTTAAATATGATAATTTCAGCTGTCCAGTTTCTATAAGACCATTTCAGAATTCACAAGTATTATCAATGAAAAAATCAAAACGATCGGCTGATTTACATATCAATAATTGGCAACCTTGCAATTTCGAGTAATGACCTGAAATATTCGTGTTGGAATACTATTTACCAAATTCTGCTGAACGGATTTCTTGATGTACATGTTCCCGAAAATGCGACCTTGAGCTCTTCAATCGTTGTGTACCGTTTTCCCTCAGTGTATATTCTGCGTACAAGGATCCCCCTAAGATTTTCAATAGGATTCAAGTCTGGAGAGCGAGCCGGCCAGTAAAAAAAAAATTTTTTGGTCCTTAATCCATTGCTTAGTTTCCTTGCTGGTATGAATACTAGCATTATTTTGCTGGAATGTGAATTTTTTGTGACGATATCCACGCAAAAACGGTAGGAGAAATGATTCCAGAACATGTATGTAATTCTTGAATGATGTGAAAGCTATCTTAAGCTTTCCGGTCACACAGATTCCCGCCCAAACCATGCACGAGCTTCCACAAAAATTCCTGGTTGAAAAATACTATTCCTTCTTTCGTAAATAACGCCAGTACCCGTTGAAACCACTTAGACCATCTAAATTGAACTTTTCGTCAGTGAAGATAACCTATACATTGAAGAACTTTTCGTTATGGTATATAGCAAAATGTATTCTTTTGGAAACATTCTTTGTCATAACATGCCATGCCCCACTGTCGGTTCATGTGAGCTTTGGCAAAACTCAGATGTCTTCCGATGTGAGATGATGTAAGATCAGGAATTTCAACCTTTTCAAGCTCTCTTTTTATGAGGACTTTATACCAAAACTTGACGAACTATCACCCGAGAAACTATTTCCCGCTCTCCTTCTTACTGTATCCTTGAAGATTCGCCAAATATTTGAGCACTGCTTGATGGGTTCGACGAGCAATTACTCTTATACCAACATTTTCTTGGTGAAATGCATCGATTTGTCTTTCTTCTATCTCCATGTGCACTTTTCCCTTCGGCATTTTCTAGATTTATTGATCAACTAGCGGCCCAGTTCCATATTTTAATAAGTTTACCCCAAAGTCATTGGAATAGCTTTGCTGTTGCACTCGAACAGACCTTCGCGACTTTTATTCTTTTCTTTTATTCAATGTTTCTTTTTTAGTTAAAATATCTCTATTTCTCAAACTTCTACTCTTTCTCTCACCTCTCTACTCTTAAGTTCCTGCTATCTACTCTATACTTTGATCTCTCTTCTCTCTACTCTCTGCTCTTCATTTTGAACTCTCTACTCTCCACTCTCCACTCTCCACTTTCTATCCTCTACTGTCTACTCTCTACTCTCTATATTCTCTGCTCTCTACTCTCTCTATTCTCTCTACTATCTACCCTCTCTATTCACTCTACTCTCTACTATGTACTCTCTCTCTACTACCTCTACTCTAGCAATAACCAAATGGAGGTAACCCAGAGAAACCTGAATCACTGCGACACGGCGCAACAATTGCTATCGCAAGCCGCATCAGAAACCAAATGCGATGTGGCGATCATAGCAGAGCCGTATCAAGTACCTCCAGATAACGGAAACTGGTTGACCGATAAAGCTAGAATGGCTGCACTATCGACGATGGGAAGATACCCCATCCAGGAAGTGGTATCCAATACATACGAAGGGTTCGTGATAGCCAAAATAAATGGAATCTTCGTATGTAGCTGCTATGCCCCCCCGAGATGGACAATAGAACAGTTCGATCTGATGCTATATAACCTAACAGAAGAGCTCATCGGACGGAGTCCCATAGTCATCGGTGGAGACTTCAACGCCTGGGCAGTGGAGTGGGGGAGCAGATTTATCAACGCGAGGGGTTTTAGTCTACTGGAAGCCCTGGCGAAGCTGAATGTGAGACTGGTCAACGAAGGCTACACTGAACTGAAAGAACTGAAAGTGAATAAAGCACCTGGCCCCGACGGAATCCCAAATGTGGCCCTCAAAGCCGCGGTTGAAGCGTATCCAGACCTTTTCAGAGCAACGATGCAAAAGTGTCTGGATGAAGGATGCTTTCCAGATATTTGGAAGAAGCAGAAACTGGTACTGTTGCCGAAACCAGGAAAGCCGCCAGGGGAACCCTCTTCATATAGGCCCATCTGTCTACTGGATACTCTCGGAAAGCTGCTGGAGAAGATAATTCTGAACAGGTTGACGAAGTGCACAGAAAGTGACAACGGACTCTCGAAGACGCAGTTCGGGTTCCGGAAATATAAATCCACGGTGGATGCCATCCTGTTAGTTGCCGAAGCAGCCAGAAAAGCCTTAAAACAGAATAGACGCGGCGATCGATACTGCGCTATAATAACGATTGACGTGAAAAATGCTTTCAACAGCGCCAGTTGGGAAGCTATTGCCGAAGCACTGCACCGAATGAAGGTACCGAATTATGTGTGCCAGATCCTCAAAAGCTACATTCAAAACAGGGTTCTGGCTTACGACACAGAGAAGGGACAGAAGGCATTGAATATAACAGCGGGTGTCCCTCAGGGCTCCATCTTGGGTTCAACGCTGTGGAACGGGATGTACGATGGTGTGCTGAGGTTGAAGCTTCCTACAGGAGTGAAGATTACCGGCTTCGCCGATGATATTTCCCTGACGGTGACAGGCGAGACTCGTGAGGAAATCGAGATGCTGGCTACAGCGGCGATAAAGGTAGTGGAAAATTGGATGATTGGATGAATAACGCGGGGCCTAGCAGTTGTAAGAGACGCCTCCTGGCCAGTGTAGCAACATCAATACTCCGATATGGCGGTCCAGTTTGGACAGCAGACTCCCCCCGTTTTTCTATTGAAAGGGAAGAAATGTTCCTCGCTAGCAGATCAACCCTAAATGCTCAGAACATCGTCCAAAAGATGTGCGAAAGTGAAAGTACGTGGAATGCAGTGAATCGTGCAATAACAAAAATGTTGACGACGCTCCAACGAAGATCGAGGGACGAGCAAAGATTCAGCATAGCAAATCTAGAGAAATGAGTGCATGAGCACAGCCCCCTCCCGAAGTAATACCAAATGGTGGTTCCGGGGGGCCAGGCATGAAGTACAAGGAGGTGGTTTTAGTGAGTAAAAATCTCACACTACCCAGTCAACTAAAACTGTTTTCGAAGTCAATTGAATTCAACATATTCGTAATTGTGTGAGTGAAGAATTTGAACAATCGACATGTAATGTAAGGCACCTTGTTTTGATGGCTGTGCTAGGGAACAAATTTCGGTGGAAACAAGAGCTCCTCCTGATTTTATGTATATGCAATACCGATTTCCTCCAGGCATCATGGATTTGAAATCTCTGTTAGGGAACACATGTCGGTGGGAACTTGCATGTAATTGCAGAGCCAATTTCCCCAGGTACCTTGGTTTTGATGGCTGTGATAGGGAAACAGTAAATCGGACAAATCAAAACGGGCCAGTTAGGGCGTTTAGATAGCGCTTGACATTTTACAGTTATTCAAACGCTTATCTCAGGCAGAATAATATTCTATTGATTGTGGTAGATGCGTGGAAATATTTCGTATCAATTGATGCAAACATCTTTCAGATGCAGTCAGAATTGTTCGAGTTATAAGTATTCGAAATCTTTCATTTTTTCCTGGCGACTGGCTATGTGTACTTGGTCCCCTCTGACTGAACAATTTGATGATGGAATCATATAATTTATTTAGTACGCAGTCGAAATGGATTTTAAACAGTAGAATTTCCTCCACTAAACCTATACAATAAAATAAACCGGTTTTATGGCTTGGAACAGTATTTTACTTACTAAAAATAATCGATTAATATGTACTTGAAAATGTGTGATTCTTGATTTTTATCAAAAATATGTTGCAACGACAAACGAGATAGAGTTATTTTGAAGAAGAGTTCTTGCAATCAATGAAAGGCCACGGTTAGATTTGGAATCGATTATGAAAAGCTTAGTAAATATAATTTTTTACTCTCTGACACTTGGGCCACTCTGTCTGAACAAGATATAATAGTATGTTCGATCAACTTTTAAATAACTATGAATTTTCTGAAAAGCATATACATTGTGTTCCAATATGAGTTACTTTACCGTGTTTATTGGAGGACGAAGGGAAGAATTTTCTGATGTGGAGATTCATTTGATATTCCTTCCCTTATTGATCAAAACAACTAAAACAACGGAAGATGTTACTGGTCTTATAGAAATCTGACACTAGTAAAATACAAAAACATTCGTTTACGCTCAGCGTTTGCACAAACACATATGAAAATCATGCAAGGTATGGTAGTCACCAATACCTACACACTATAATATAAATTGAAGCAATGTTTGTTCACAACGACACAAAACAGCAAGACCTGGTCTTATAGAAGTTGGACAGAGTGTATAGTGAATGATGATGCGTACTTTTCCCCACTCATTCTTCTTGAATGTTGTTCGTTTTGCTTTATTTGTGGGAACTTGAACATTTGTGATGATTTACAAGATAAACACTGCAAAACCTTCGTTGCTGTACGATGTGTGTCATCGTCATCATAAATTAATTTGTTATCTCAGACATAAAGCTATTTTGTTCCAACAAACTTCAAATATAAGTGTTCCCCAAAATTTTCCGCTGTTTTTATCTAGCCAACACCAACTTCCACTTTCCCACCACAGTAAATTACTACTCCAATTTCTTGGGCAACACCTAAAATGCGTAGTTCGCACCCTGTCCGCCTTCGCACACCTCATACCGCCTAGCCTTGATCAGGTGGTGCGTGTTCGCTGTCAATAAACGGCACTCTCGGATATTAAGTACCCATTCGTCTTGGCTCAGCAGAGAGCTTGGGAACAGTCATTTTGCGGATGGTTTCGTTTTCCCGGAAACGCCACAACCGAAAGCAACTCGAATGGTATATACTACCATTGCGCTTTCCCGTCTCTGCCCGTAGGCCAATGTCACCAATCGACACGGCGACAAGATTATGAATGAAGGAACACGAAATGGCTTGTTTCCTTTCTCGGATCATTAAACCATTATTTCAGGGCCGATGGAAACAGAAGCTTTATGTTTTTATTTTTGTTTTATTTATTTCTGTGATCAGTGCGAGCGAAGATGGGACCGCAGCTGCGGTTATTTTTTAGTATCGCAAGCCAGAGAGTACCTTTATTGCTATGTCGTGATTATTATGTGCCGAGAAAGTTTGGTTCAATGCGGAAGAAAGTTCAAATCACACAATGCTGCACTACCTGTCAACTGCGGCGCTAGAAAGTCAATAAATATTGTAGAGTAATGCTGTGCATTACAGCAAAAACGCAATCATTTGTGTTCCACACCAATGCCAGAGTGTTTCCAATCGTGATTCAATCAATGATTTTGCAGTTTGACGAAGCGAAGGCTAATAAACTTTTTGTTCTCGTGCTTTCTATCCATCTGGAAACAAAAACCACTTCCCCCCTAAAACGAAATTCTGCGAAAAATTTTTTTTTTTGCTTAACCAGTTTTGTATTCCCATCCCATACAGCAGCCCACAACGAGAGAAACCTGTTCACAATCCACCTCTCTGGCTGGTCCACATCCGATGGCCAGCTGTTCGGCCCCATAAGATGGACCGGCCGACCGTGGGTATGTGTATGTGTGTGAGTGTGCGTGAAGCTGAAACGGTCGTTCAATGTCTGCTGCAGTTTGGTGGGTCTGCATGGTTCAAAGACCATTTCTTAATTGCGGACATTCCACCAACGAGTCGACGTGTGACAATCAAGTTCAAATTTTATGGTTACGCAAAAAAACCGTCAAACCATGCCGGTGGGGAATGAAAAGAAAATACCACTCACCGGACATTCAAGGCTTTGTATTTTTGCTTTATTCGGCTGTAGCCATCAACAAGAAGGGCGGCAGTGACACTAACGAAGGTCAATCGTTTGGGAAGTGAGATGAGTTTAGAAAAATAAATCTTGTTATTGTCCCTCGACCATCCAGCACCCCACCCCCTCCCGCCACCGGAAGTTAGTAACGTGAGTCGGTTACGAAAATAGAATTTGCATGTTATCACTGCTCACGAACTGGAAAACTCGTTCATCATTGTCCGAGCGGTAATGTTCCGGCCACCGTTGTCACAAGAGAGTTTCGGGGACCGTGTATATCGGGTAGGGACTCGGAAAAACAACTGATAACTGCTACTAGTACCAGTGTGAAGCCCCTCGCAGAAGGATGACAACCGATGCGTAACAGACGAAAACAAAAAAGAAATATCCACGAGTGGACACGCTGTAACCCTACAGCAATCTCTAAAAGGAAATTCGTTACGCCAAGTGGACCCCCACAATAGGCTGGGCCACGGCTTTTTGGATTTCGCTGCGGTGCTCATCCGTGGTTGTAATCACTCCGGACCATTTGGGGAACGACATGACATTAGCGTTGTTACGTATTCGTTAACTCGTTTCTCTGCGATCCTTCGGTTGTAATACTTTAGAATTGTTATCGGAAGGGGTTTGTTTCTATTGAAGGGCTTCACTGTGCGTTTCTTCAGCTGAACATTGTTGTCCACAAAAGGGAAATAATTGGATCAATTCTGGGTTTTGTGCTGGAAGTACACTTTTATTGTGAGCAAGATTGTATAGTTGTTCGCGAAGGTGCACCGTTTCATCATCTGTACCTTCTTTCCCAACCAAAACACCGGTAGTGGATTCATCAGTCGCCGAATTGCGTACGCTTTTTGGTCTGCTTATCATGAGACGCAATGATCAATTCGGCTGTCGGTGTATAAAATCAGTACAGGGAAACTTCGATATAACGTACCCTCGATATAACGTCACTCGATATAACGTACATTTTACCTCGATATAACGTACACATTTCCAAAGTGTAAAGAAAATTTTTTTTCAATATTTTTTTTCTGATAGAACAATTAATTATCTGTATTGTGATGCTAAAACATGTTTTGTATCTTCAATCAATTCCGAAATGCAGCTGGTTTTGTTATTCCGGATTCTAAATGAATCAAGCTTTAATCAACAGTACAAAGGGAAACATCATGAGAAAGGCTGGTTTCGTCTTCTGATTGAAGTTATTCATTAACTTTACTAAAACAGCAACACAATAATGTATTATAGACTACGTTTGTGAGTACTTTATTATGCTTCGATATAACGTACAATTCGATACAACGTACAATTTTGGAAGTGAAATGTACGTTATATCGAAGTTTACCTGTATTTGATCTTTGCGCGGATTTATTTTTGTATATGAAAAAAGGTTGGTTTTCGTATGTGCTTTCCATTAAACCGTTTTTACGGTGAAAGTTCCGATCGTTTAAAGAAGTCGGATGATCGGCCATTTTTTCCGTGCCATCATGGCTAATGTTAGGTGCAATTCAAATTAAATTACCATAAACGCTTTGTTATACGTTCGTATTCACACCACTTTATTTACATGAAAATGGATACTCCATTTGTAATTTATTGTGTCAGGTGAATTTACACTACTAACTACCACGATCATGTGTTAATCGAATTTTGTAATGCTTTTTTAGGTGACACAAAACCTCCCTTGAGCTTCGCTTTCTCAAAGTCGTTTTACTTATGTAATTTTAAATTAGTACTTAGTTGAAGTTTCTATGACTTGATTGTATTTTGAGCTCGAGAATACGCGTATAACCGTGCAGAGCGAGTAGGAATAACTCTCTTTGACGAACAACGTTCGTGCAACATTTTCAAGAATTGCGCTATTTGCTTGGACGTCAGTTTGAGAACTGAAGAGTAAATGTCAAAATCAAAACAAAAACATTTTTATGGTGCCATTTTTGTAACGAATTTTTTTAATTTTTAGCATAAAAATCAGATGGGTCTTGGCCTAGAGATCTTGACATAGGACTGTGATTGTGTGTAGTAATTGCATTTGAATTGAGTTTTTTCATTGTTAGAAATTTGTAGTTTTTTCTCTTTTGATACATCAAATGGAAGCCCTGAAAAAAACTTTTTCATGTATGAATTTGTATCCTTTAACGAGTTAGATGAGATAACGTGGTAGAATCCGGAACCACATTCTATTCAAAAATGTACACAAAAATACCATTAAAGCCATTACTACCCTTTTCTTCTGTTTATTCAATTACGCAGAAGAAAACAAAGAGTCGTCATTTAGTATTTAGTCGTATCATTTAGACTTGTGTTTAAAAAGTCTAAATAGCTAAGATCTACATCAATATAAGCCCAAGTCAAATGAATCTATGACTACAGAAATACAGAGTCTTTCAGATTAAACGCTCACGCAAAAAAAAAACGAATAGCTCCTTATAAATTTTTTTTTGCTCCATCGATGGTAACACTGCCTTCCCCACTTCGGGACGATAATATTCGGCTACTCGTTCAGTCTGATCGGATTGTTTTTAGCCTCAAGATGTACAATTTACCAGAACGTGTATTTTTAGTGAAATCATATTACTCGAGCAACCGAAGCCTTAATGAAACTTTGTCTTCTTATGGTACGAATTTCAACATTTCTCGTCGTCGATTACTTCCTCTGGGGTACGTGAAGGACCGTTGCTACGTTAGTAAGCCACAAAATTTGGAGAAACTTAAAGAAGAAATGACACGAATTTTCAACAGCAACGAAGTCGTAATGTTAGAGCCGTGCACGAAGATTTTTGTGCAGCGTTTAAGACGCGTTATCGCAAAAAGGGGTGGTCACATCGAAAATGTCCCAAAATAAGCTTTATTTTCGTTTTTCAAAAATAAAAATCGGTTCACTTTTGTAGAATTTATCAAAATTTGTTGCGTGAGCGTTTAATTTGAAAGACCCTGTATATTATAGATAAAAATAGCATTTTCTCCTTCGTCGCCACGTTGTCCGGAACATTTTTTGTAATAACTTGAAGCCCGCTGGAAGACATATATGGGGAGCATAATATTAAGATCGCGACTACTCAAGCTATCGTAATCTGATATGCGTAAGAATACCCTATCGATCTTCTAAATCAGCAGCCAATTAAATTCATTAATTGCATTTTCTACATAACCAAACAATATGCTCGATATTATATCCTGGACCACAATTACATAAATTGTTAGTAAGCAAGACCTACACGATAAAAACGTGAATTGAGCACGAATTGATTGGGCAATATACAATACAATAACTGATACATGCATATCATCGGTAAATGGAGAATAATTTGTTATACGCATCAAATTACATTGTGTGCTAACGCCCGAATTTAGGCAGAAAGATTGCTCGTTGCGGAGGGAGGAAAGCTAGTGGCTAGTGCAATCGAAAGAAAACATACCCATTTTAATCGTCAAATTGTTAACTTATTTTTGGCTCAATTCACTGTTTATATTTTAAGCACAAAAAATTGCTGGATGAATTTCCTGTTCAATGGTATGTAACACAACATATGTAGCAACAACGATTTTGAGTAATATGCGTTTGAAAACTCTTAATGAATCGTTACATTTTTCGTAGAGAAATAAAAACAAAAACATAGTCCTATGTCAAAAGTTATTTCAATGCAATTCAATGCTACAGTTCGGTGCATTCTAACGTATTTTTTACTGTTTAACGGTGGCTTTCAGCCTTCTTGGCTGGTTCGTCACTAGCAAACGCCTCTACTTTCATTCCGAAGGAAGAATTTCGGGAGTGAGAATTGAACCTTTAGCGTGAGAGGTACGGATGTTATCCACTACTCCAGACCGTCCCAATACTAAAAAAATGCCCGAAATAATAAAAATTAATTTTCATACTGTGTTTTCTCGTGTTAATTTGGGAGTGTTTTTGGGATCATTGGTGGTTGGTGGCTTTCCAACCGATCATTCATTTTTTCACGAATTCGTGCATTGTTTCCGGGTTACAAGCTGCGTCAAATTACAACACATTGCAGGCTGAAAGTTCGTTCAACTGCGGTTCCAATAGTCGCCACCGCTGCAACCCAATCGGTTTTTCTGTTGCCGTTCTGCGAGAGGTGCTACATAGTATAATTTGTGTATTATTCTTTTGGGAGCATTGGAGACGTAATTTGAAGACGTAAGACGTAAGAGATAATGAAAACCACTTGTAATCAGTTAATTAGAAAATCTTATCGCTTCGCTGCTTCTGAAAATGATTTGCGTCGCTCAGTACAAGCATATGGTTTCTCTGGATATGGATGCAGTTGGGGAAAGTGAATGGTAAACTGAGTGTTAAAATAAACTGTTCTTTGGTTTTAGGGTAACTTGAGACAAATTTTGACAGTAAGTCTTATTTTTTTGTCATTTTTCCTCGCTCATTTATTTAAGGTACATGGAATCAAATATATATTAGTTCGAGGATATAATTGCTAAGATAAGGAGGTATAAAGGTTTGTGCCTACGGGAGAAGAAATAGTTAAAGCACTCTCACTCCCGCCCTTTAATGAAAAACTGAAATCAAGATTTTATAAAACACTTATTTTCAAACAGCGTGAAAAAAAAGGCCGGGGGGCATTTGTTACATCGTACTATTTAGTTTTTCATAATTTTACTAATCAATTATTATTTATATATAAATTCTCAATTTAATACTACAGGTAAACTTCAATATAACGTACATTTAAATTTCAAAATTGTACGTTGTATCGAATTGTACGTTATATCGAAGCATAATAAAGTACTCACAAACGTAGTCTATAATACATTATTGTGTTGCTGTTTTAGTAAAGTTAATGAATAACTTCAATCAGAAGACGAAGCCAGCCTTTCTCATGATGTTCCCCTTCGTACTGTTGAATAAAACTTGATTCATTTAGAATCCGGAATCACAAAACCAGCTGTATTTCGGGATTGATTGAAGGTACAAAACTTGTTTTAGCATCACAATACAGATAATTCATTGTTCTATCAGAAAAAAAAAATATAAAAAAAAACTCCTTTACACTTTGGAAATGTGTACGTTATATCGAGGTAAAATGTACGTTATATCGAGGGTACGTTATATCGAAGTTTCCCTGTACTTAGTATTTTTTAAATTCTGTTGTAAATCTTACATGTGGTTGAGCATATAGAGAGATATAGAGAGTTTGTACCTAAGGGAGAAGAGATATCTAAAGCATTTTAACTCCAGCGGATTTCCCTTCATCTGTTTAGCAACGGATGGTGGCGAGTTTCTAATTGAACAGACCCAAAATCGTACCACCCGGTATATTATACAACTTGTTCGATGGCATTCCTAAGGGTGCTCATACACTGTTTGACCGAAGTCAAATAGTTGACTCTTTTTGACAGATAAAATTTGATCAACATGTACTGATCAAATATATTCGACACAAAACACGACAAGCAAATACATATTGATTTTTATTTCATACCGGATAATCGTATTTTCCAGATAATCAAATCATACAAAAATATAAAAAAAAGTCTCTCGGTAAACGTAAAATATCCATGATTTGCACTGAATAATTTGTAATATTTATCGCCTTATTGCAGCTCATGGACCAACATATTATTCAAATGGTCAAGTCCAACTACAAACAGCTTATTTCGACTGTCGAGGGTGCGAACGCTTTATCAGTTTTGAAACTACATCAGGTTGATGAAGATGAAGAGTCCGAAAATTGGGATCAAATGGAACAGCCTTATGTGGAATCGAAAAAGTTATTAGTTGGACTGAGGTAAACGGATTGCCAATGGAAAGACAATTCCTGCTGAGAGAATTACGTGAAAATATTTTAGAGAAAAATGTTAATTTTCTAATTTTTTCTTTTTTTTGTATATTATGCACATTAGAGTGCCAATGAATGTATGAGAAAAAAGTGACCCTCAAATTTTCGAAAAAGACAAAATGTTCAGCTCAATCGGACTTTATTTACTAGTCGTCGAAGCCGTCAAAGTTTCAGTTTTTTGAGAACCATGAAATCACCCAAGGATATTATCAAAAATCGAATTTCGGGATTTAGATGACAAAAAAACGAAATGACAGTAGATCTCTACGTTTCATGCAATTTGAAGACATTTGGCATCAACTTTTTTTCTCAAAGCTCCGATTTCATGCACCCCTCTCTTGGGTGATTTTACGGTTTTCTGAAGACTCAAACTTTGGCGTCTTTTGCAACAATAGTGAATAAAGTCCGAATGAGGTGGAATGTTATATAGTGTATGTTCTCGAGAGAATCAAAATTTTTCACGAAGAACCATTCGTGAATTTGAGATGACCATTTTCATTGGCACTATAATGCACATCGTTTCTTATGAATTTGTTTTTAAACTGAAATAAATAAATAAATAAATAAATACATCCATGTTTTATTAAATTACTAGCTGACCCGGCAAACTTCGTCCCGCCCAAAATTTGTTTTTTGTTATCAATACCTTCAAACATTCACGTTTTCTTACTAAGCGCAAGATCATAAGTGCAATCGCAGAACTGTTCATTGATTGATCTTCTAATAGACCCCGTTGAATTTACCTTTTACTAAAAAAAATTCTAGTACTTCTACCAAAACTCATCATTATAATATTAGATTATTTTCAGACACAATTCTCGTTCAAGATTTCAACCACGCAAATAACATGTTTCTCCGTTACATGGAATAAATGTTTGATACAGAAAACATGATAGAATAAAGACACACCCCTTAGAGAAGGAGGATGAGTGTCTATTCACCATAGAAACGTTTCGTGCCCCCTAAAATCTTCACATGTCAAATTTGGCTCAATTTGCTTGATTAGTTTTTCAGTTATGCAGACATTTTTTTCTCATTTGTATGACAGCCCACCCTAAAAGAGGGGGGAGGAGTGTCGAACCACCGTAGAAACATTTATTGCATCCTAAAACCTCCACACGCCAAATTTGGTTTCGTTTGCTTGATTAATTCTCGAGTAATGCAGAAATTTGTGTTTCATTTGTATGGCAGCCCCCCCTCAGAGAAGAGTTGGAGTTTCTACCCCCATAGAAACATTTATTTCGCCCTAAAACCTCCAGATGCCTAATTTGGCTGCATTTGCTTGATTAATTCTCGAGTAATGTAAAAAATTGTGTTTCATTTGTATGGCAGACCAACCCCCGCCCCCCCCTTAGAGAGGGGGGTGGAGTGCCTAACCACCATAGAAACATTTGTTGCATTCTAAAACCTCCAGATGCCTAATTTGGTTGCATTTGCTTGATTAATCCTCGAGTAATGCAGAAATTTGTGTTTCACTTGTGAGGCAGTCCTCCCTTTGAGAGGGGGACGGAGTATCTAGCCACCGTAAAAACATTTATTGCTCCCTAAAAACTTCACATGCCAAATTTGGTTCAGGTTGCTTGATTAATTCTCGAGTAATGCAGAAATTTGTGTTTCACTTGTGAGGCAGCCCCCCCCCCCCCTTAGAGAGAGGGGGGAGTTTCTTACCACCATAGAAATATTTATTGCGCCCGAAAACCTCCAGATGCCTAATTTGGTTGCATTTGCTTGATTATTTTTCGAGTAATGCAGAAATTTGTGTTTCATTTATATGGCAGCCCCCCCTTAGAGAGGGGGGTGGAGTGTTTAACCACAATAGAAACATTTATTGCACCTTAAAACCTGCACGTACCAAATTTCGTTTCATTTGCTTGATTAATTCTTGAGTAATGCAGAAATTTGTGTTTCATTTGTATGGCAGCCCCCCTTAGAGAGGGAGGAGGGGTCTCAAACTATCACGAAAACCTTCCCCGGCCCCAAAAACCCCTACATACCAATTTTCATGTCGATCGGGTCAGTAGTTTCCGAGTCCATAAGAATCAGACAGACAGACAGACAGACAGAAATCCATTTTTATATATATAGATTATATTAGATATGATTAAATATTGAATTAATGTATTCATTTAAATTTGGAATTTTCAACGTATCTACTGAGAAAAACCGAAACTAGTTGTATGGAACAACCCCTTTTCCAACCCTCTCCTCTACCTAGCTACATTCAATTTTGTTCAAATAATCATATTTATAAAGTATGTTAACGAATTATTCTGAAATTTTTGATAAAAAAAATCAAAACTAAAATACTCCGGGTAATCGAGTTCCAGATAATCGAGTTTCCGGACGAGTTTCCGAGTCCGACCTGTATTTGGTTATTGGATGCCTAAAATACTTTTTCGGTCTGTTCTTCAAACCGTCGGTGCATGGCAAGGTTACATTAAATATTCCAGTCATTTTTTTCATGTTCGATGTTTGACATTGTTTGCCACTGTTGATAATTGAGGAGTGGCAAACAAAATAGTATTTGTACAAATTTCAAACCAAACTTTATGTGTCAAAAAGTGTCAAGTATTTTACCTCTGGACAAACAGTGTACGGCTACCTTAATATTATCTGCCATACAAATAAAATCAAGATAAATTTCTGCATAACTCAAGACCTAATCAAGCAAACGGAACCAAATTTGGCATACGGAGGTTTTAAGGGACAATAAATGTTTCTATGGCGGTTCGACACTCCTTCCCCGGCTGAATAACTCGAGAAGTAATCAAGCATATAGAGGCATATAGAGGTTTTAGGGTCCGATAAACGTTTCTAAGGGAGGGGGGGGTCTGCCATACAAATGAGGTGTTAGGGGGTTGCATAACTCGACAACTAATTAAGCGAATTGAACCAAATTCGGCATGTGGAGGATTTAGAGGGCACGAAGTGTTTTTATGGTGGTTCGACACTCTTTCCCCCTCTTTAAAGGAATATATCTTCTTCTATCAATACAAATAAAAATGGATCGCCGAATGTGTCGATAAGAGCAAAACTCGTGGAAGAAATTGTCCGATTTAGGGCTGTCTTTATTCTATCATATTTTCGGTATCAAAAATTTATTCCATTCAACGGAGAAACATGTTATTTGCAAGTGGTTGAAAAATCTTGAACGAGAATTGTATCTGAAAATAATCTGATATTATAATGATGAGTTTGTAATAAAAGGTAATTTCAAAGGGTCGATTAGGAGATCAATCAATGAACAGTTCTGCGATTGGACCCATGAACGTTCGCTTAGCAAGAAAACGTGAATGTTTGAAGATGTTGGTAACAAAAAGTAAATTTTGGACGAGACGAAGTTTGCCGGGTCAGCTAGTTTCAAATAAAAACGAGCGAACTCATGTTTGGTTTGTGAATCCAATTCAACGGAAAAATAATATTTAGGAATAATCCCAAGTTAAGCTTTATATATTTTAGAGTGCGTGATACAATCGTAGTGTACGACGTGGAAAATATGAGGATGTGTCAAGGTTCGATTCGACGACAAAAATCATTCAGCACTTCCACTTGCAAATACAAAAAAAAAGTAAAAAAAAGGCAGGTAGGAGAAATATGGATTCTTTCCACGACGAACCTGTTAAAATGTAGCAATTTGACCGATTGTGTAATAGGATTGTCTCGACAACACTGCGTAGCCTTATTTACACATGCGTAAGAACGCGCCACAACGCAGCCACAGATGGTAGAACTATACCCAACACGGATCGTAGATTGTAGCACCGATAATAAATATGCTGTAACAGCTGGCCCCATAATCGGGCTCATGTTATATTCACGCGTGAGGAAGTTACGAGTCTTACCGGCAACATTGTGACTACGGAGCACCTTTACGAGAACAACGTTCTGGCTGATTAGAAGTGCGGATTCAAGAAGATATTATCTACGGTAAATGTCTGGTGTGATGATGAATATATATGAGCATACAAGAGGTGTCTCTAGCCTGAGGCCATTCGTTGTCTCGTCGACATACTCTACTGGAGACAATAAAGCCGTCTGTTACTAGTGAACACGAGGAAACTCTGTGACATACATTTAAACAGCATCGGTGAGAATAAACATCGCCCTTTTCGTTGGTTTTCCGGCCAAATAACAACATGGAAGCATTTGACGGATATAATTACAAACATTTGTTAGGAAGAATTTAAACAATATTTTGCGTGATGTGATGTTTGCATAGCTGTTCACAGGTGAGAGGAAGAAATTCAAACCGTTTTTCAGGCTCATTCACCGCGAAACAATGTGATTAATGAGCCGATGCTTTCCATATGCTCCGACCAAAAACAAAAAAGATTATAGCAATATTTCATCAGTGCCGAATGCCGCTCCCAGTTTCCTGTGTAATTTGGAGAAATTGATCCGAATGGCGTTGAACGACAGAGGAAAGAAAAATCAACTTCCAAGTTGAATGAAACTGATTGGCCACTTTTCAGCGGTCGATAAATTCACACCAATCGATGCTTCCGAATCAACTGGATCGATTTTGTCCGTCGCCGCTGCACTGAAGCATTAGCGTCCATACGCCGGGCAATCGTTCACTTTCCGTGTAGTAATGAGCCGCTGCAATTGGCGATCGGCGAAGACCCACTGCTCTAAAAACAAGCCACATAACGCTCGCGAGCTAGTTTTGTAACCGATTAAATTTAATTCAATTCATCATGGTGGTTATGCTACGATCAAACTATGTATTCTCTCGGCAGGATGACCAATGAATGTAACAGCCAAGAGCGGGAGGGTTGGGATAGTGTGTGCAAGAAATCGCACTCAATCCGACCGCCAATTGTGAGTGTGTGCATATTGAATTGTTTTTTTTTCGCTTATGAGCCATAAAATATATTTTTTGCTTAGCTCTCGGAACCACTGTTGCATCAGGTGTTGTAACTATTTTGGCGTGGTTTTCGCGATTAGAGTGATTCGTTGCCGATTTCGCTATGTATGTGTGTGTGTGGTGTATAGTGGAATGTCTGATAGCATGATTAAATAATGATCGGGCGTTCCGAAAGGGACTCAAAACTCGAATGCAGTTAAGTTTCGATAGATATGCAAATCTACTCACGCAGACATAACGGCCGCTATAATTGGAGCACGAAACTTGATGAAATGAAGCCCATTCAATTAGAACGACTGCATAATGTTTCTGTTGATATCAACGATACCACAGACGAATATGTTCGTATCAACAACCAAAAAAACAATGAACTTTTCTCATAATGATTTCCATCAACGTTTGTTTTTCCAATTATTCACTAATGATCTTCATCATATCGATGTCCATCCAGGAGGGGAAACCTAACATTTCCAACAAACACAGAATGTCCAAACCAAAATACCTACAATTGTGGAAATTCCTTCAGATCGTGATACAATAGTTTTGAAATGGCATTCAATAATATATTACAAAACAAAAATCAACCGGGCAAACTTAAACTTACTTAACACTCCTATACTCGCGCATTGATCTGTCAGACCGAGAAATCAATAATTCGTTCATTTCTCAGAAAATATCAACACTACGACTTTGCTATTCTCTCTAACTTTGTTATTCGTCGTTCGTCATCGTTTAGCGTATCGCATGTGTTGGTACAAAGGAGACGTGTGCCACTTTTTAAAAAATTTCGGTCTGACACACCGACGCGAGTATAGGAGTAACTTTTTTGGACAAGTGCCATTCTTCATATTCTAGAATATTGTTGAATGAAATGTATAAATTAATGTTAGTGGCGTGGAATATTTATTGAATATAATGCCTAAGATCATTACCGGACTATTCTTATTTTATTTCAGTCCCTTTTATAACTGGATTGAACGGATCCATATATTAACTATTCGTCGTTAGATTCAAACGTTCAAAAGCAAAATATAAATGTTTGGCTTTCGTACAGTTATTCGCTAAATATAATGGTCATACATATACACACTCGTGAAAGAATTTCACTTGTGCAAGAATTGTAAACAGTAAACTATAAACTAATCGGTAGCTTATGGTAATTTTTAACAGTGACAGTTTCGGGGACATTTTTTTTATAATGGACAACATCGACAAGAAAACAGGAAAAAGAAAAGGAAGTTCCTAGAAATCCTTTTATATCATCTTTTTATGCCCCATCTAGAAAAAGGCATTAAATATTAGTTTACCAAGAAAACAGAGACAAAGAATATTAGAAATATACTAACTTTATATTCCAGAGCCTTTATCATCTGGTAATTATCTAGAAGGTCGTTATACATTCTTCTCTTCGATTATAGACCCGAAAAACACGCAACAACTGCATGAAATGTAAAACATATGTTTGTTTCGAGCATGCAGTTATGCTATGTTCTGATTCTTACTCCAATGAAACCACAATCGATTAATACGTTTATATGTTGTTTTTATATCTCTTTATACTTCCATGAATTATATTCAGTTGCTTACTTTTAATTAATAACAGTGAAAAATTCGAATTTCGTTATGCAGCATCTTTCGTAGAATGGCAAAAAAACGAACCGAATCAGTTATATGATGGCGGCAGTCTTCAGAAAACATACGCTGCGCTGCGCTCGAGTTTTTCATCAGTGCGCGTTCATAACAAACACGTATTCTCTCTTGGTACAGAATGCACCAAACTCAGAAGCAAGTGAGCGCAAAATTAACCCGGCGCAGAATTCAGATAGGGGATCCGCGGGTAATACGGACAGCGCGGTTAATGAGAACATCTTCTACATGTTATTCTTGAAAATTTAAGCCACCCTTAGGCAATGAATGCTGATCAAAAGTGAAAAGGGAAGCAAAAACCGAAAATCATACATGATTCCGCGTGTGGATGTGATTTTAGCTGCTTCGATTGTAGATGCCCAATACGCAATCTCGGTTGATGCGAAGGAATCAACCTTGCGAATCTGGATTGGCACTTTACATGGTTGAAGTAAGAAAAAGTGTCGAGTGAGTTACCCTTGTTCCTGGAACAAACTGAATCGACTGCCTTCGCACTAATTCCGTACGGAACGAGCAACGAACGGGAGCAGAATCAATCTATTAAATATCAACTAGCGGAAGGATCAACGAGTACAAGATACGAACTCCGAGCGCAAATTATACAACTTTTGCAGCGGACGTTGGAAAACTTTAATCTGAAGAACTCTCGTCAGTCGATACAACAGGAAGTTTCGGATTTAATCGTACGACACGATTCCAAAGACTACTTGCTTTATTCAGAGAACCTTGAGTTTTTATACAATTTTCTTCTATCCTAATTCTAGCCTAAATTCAAACTTAATGTGTGAAGAAAGAGAAAACTATAAACGTTCTTACTCCTTTGCATATAAGTCCTTTACCTATCGCTTATCTGTGATTCACCACATGCAACCTGGTTAGAGCTTATCTTTGACTCATAACTGCATTCTAAAGGCAACTAACTTAACACGATAAGAAATGTGTGCGATCTATTTGGTCCCTTTTCTTTTCCGTTATTCTATTGCATTGGGTTTTATTGCACCCGCTATCGACAGGTGAGATTGTTATTTTAGGATCGTACACACGGATCGCTCTTATCGAATCATGTTTTCCTTCTGTCCTTCTTTCGATCGTTTACGATATTGAAATTGAATTGCACAATTCTTTCGATTTCTTACATCGATATTAAGCATTTTGAGCGGTTTAATATCAAAATTCAATTCGCTGATGGTTATATTTCGGTTTGTGAGTTAACAGAGAAGCGATATTAGGTATGTACGGAAATTCATTTTTGAGTGGAAAATTTAAATTATTGAAATAATCGATTTTTTTGACAAATATTGACTTTTTGACTTTTTGGAGTTATGTTTGTTCTTTGAACAAACGAGTTTTTAAAAAACACTTTATTATTCACTTTTCTTAAAGTCAAATACTTAAACCTCACTGCACCGATCTACACGCGAAAAAGAGGTTGAGCCACATGGCGCTAACTCTTTTATAGCCTAAAAATGCTGATTATTAGTTTTAGCTATCAACTCGTTCATTGGCGCGAAACGTGGCGTGATGCGCCTGTTGCTTTTCCTGACGGCTTCCCCCTGGGATGAAAGTCGTCCTCGGCTTTCTGTTTTCTGGATTTATGCTTGCGGTACCATAGTGATCTTCGGGCGAGTTTGTCTGTTAGGTTCCGATGGTTCTTCCGGGTTCTGATGACTTTGAAGTTCCTCTAGATGCGACATTGATGATCTCGATGGGAGTCTATTCCAGATCCAAAATGATAGAGCTACGATGAAAATAATTGTTATTGTTGAACCGAATCCAAACGATGTCCACCCAAAGAGTTCGAGTTTCCATTGGATGTTATCTGTCCTTAGATTGATGTGTTTGATATGACCACGTTGTTCCAGATGTAACTTCTGTAAGTATTCTATAGGGAATTTGTTTGTAATCGTAGTAAAATTTACCGTCAATCCCGTTGTTGGAACGAATGATGCCAGTTGAACTTCTTTATTAATGTTGGAGTACATTTCGTCGTTGATAAAAAGTGTGCAGTTTGAAAACTGTACGAGGAAAGATCCCTTAAGTTTTCTATGATTCGATGAGCAGTTCGATGTTATTGATATTTCCGCGTCATTGATAATCACGTTTGAGTCATCGACTCGTTTGATAATACCATTGGTGTAGGTTCTTTCCATTGGGCATGTAGCTGATTCACCTCTCATCAATTGTTGAATGCATTTGGTTATTGGTTCAAGCTGCGTACTTGAGCATACATAGACGTTTCTACTCATTTCGCAGAGGGATTTTAGCGCAAAAGATGACGGACCTTGTAGATAATAGTTGGTTGAGATGGATATACGGGAGTTATTGAAGATAACTGGTTCGATGAAGTTGAGATCATATTCAGCATCCTTGATTCGTGGTACCTTCAGTATGTAGGCAATGGATTCCTTGGATGAAACCACGTATGCACTAGCGAAGTCCAAGGCTCCTGCTATAAAATTGTTTCCTTCCAGAAGATGATGAATTCTCGTGATTTCCTCTGCATTGATAATTCTGCTGCTTGGGATGTTGTGTTGAGCCAAAACTATTGCCTCCTCTAAATCTTCTAATTGTTGTGTGAGTTCATCTAAGCAAAAGAGCAAACCTACTGATCTGAAATCCTTATCGTTTTTCAATGCTGTATTATTCAGTATTATTGTTACGTTATTCACTTTTTCTGTTAATTTATTAATTCTGTCTTCGAATATGTGATTAATTTTGATTTGCTTTTCATTCGCATTTATCAGACTATTTGAAGTTGAGTTTATAATCCTTAAATCTTCTGCATCGGGGCTACCTGAAATGTACTTCCAAAGTGAACCTAGTTTTTCCCATCTTCTAACTCTAGTAGAGGGTTTTAATTTCAAAAATGTCTGTTCTAGTTTCGTTACTTTAGTTTGAATTAATACGCTTAGGAAATCAGCTGAATCTATATTTGTTTTTGCATGATATAAAAGTGTTTCAACAGAGTTTTGTAATTTAATGAGATCTACTCGGTGCAGTATCCTAAAATAATTGTTGCTTACATAAGCTTTTCCTAAATGTATGATTGCTACCGGGCTCTTGTCTAAATCGTGTACTAAAATTTTGCCATTCGTCGTTGTCCAAAGCCAGAGCCATAGTCTGTAATAGAAAAGTCTGTGTCTTAGTTATCTGTAAAGTTTTTCTTAATGTGTTTTTTATGTGTTTTAATTCCGGCCTGGTCGGTTACTGTTTTTTCTGTCTCATTTGTAATGTCTATTAGTCTGTATCTATGTCCTCTAGGTGTGGGCTTAGCTTTGCCTTTCACCAATAATCTTTGTTTGTTTAGTTGTTTGAATTCTTCTTTAGTTACTAAAGGTATTTTCGAATTTTGTTTGTGTGCCTGATTCGTTAATGAGTCCTTTGCGTTTTGTAATGTTTTTTGTTTTGATAGGTTGATTTCTATTGGATTGAGAGAACTACAAGTGCCGAAAATAACTTCTCTCGGTTTTAAATTTATTGACGAATGTTTGGTTTCGTTATAAATCGCTGTGATCATGGCAAGACCTTCGTATAAATTTAGATTCTCTACTTTTTTCTGATTGGCCATGTACATTTCTAGCAAAGTACTGTGGAATCGTTCCACGATACCATTACTGTCACTGCAGCTGGCAAAATGCAAGGAGATGCCATAATTTTCCAAAAATTCTTTGAATTTTGAATTTCGAAAGCTTGTGGCTTGATCACAAGTAATTAATTTGGGAATGCCAAACGTTTTGAAGTATTTTATTAGTGTTTCTTGAATTTCATCTGTTGTCTCATGCATGATCTTGTAAATCTGTGCAAATTTTGAGAATGAATCTACAACAGTAAGAAATTTTTCAGTCTCCTTTATAAAGACATCTATGAAAACATTTTCGAATGGTCCATTGTAGATTCGTCTAGAATGAGGTATAACGAATGGTCTTCGTTCATACTTAGCAAATTTACAAGATTCGCAGTTTTTGACGAACTCTTTCACTTTAGCCAACATGCGGGGAAAGAAGACTGACTTCTGTACTTCCTCGTATGTTAGTTTGTATCCACGATGATTGAAGCTGTGACATTTTCTTATAAATTCGTTCTGATCGGTACCTGAAATTAAATCTGGAAGTTTGATATTAGTTAAATGAACTTTAATATTTTTAAAATTTGTATCGATAATGTGTTGGCACATTCGGGCAATATTCAGGTCGGCAAAAATACCATTTAGTTTCGTCGGATCTAAGTGTCTTGTCAGAATGTCTTTTATGTCGTCTTCCGTATAGTCAGGTTTGTGAAATACATGACGAAAATGGTTTGGAAAAACCATACACGCAAGGTATGGACTCTTTGCAGCATCATCTGCTCTGTAAATAAGTAGTTGGTTCGCATATTTATTAATGATCTCTGGTCCATAGATCGGGTCATTATCGAAAAATTGATTAGATAGTTCTTCGTTTAGGTTCAATTCTGTGCGTGGAATCCTTGAAAGGCCATCAGCAACAACGTTTTGCTTGCCCTTCTTATAAATTATTTTAAAATCAAATTGTTCCAAGTAGAGCCTTTGTCTTGTAACTCTTCCCGTGGAATCTGTTAACTTTAATTCCTTTGTAAGAGGTTCGTGATCCGTATAAATCGTGAACTCTCTACCATAAAGGTACGGTCTAAAGGTTTTGGCAGCAAAATAAATGGCCAAAAGCTCTTTCGCCGTGGCTGAATACTTTTCTTCAGCTCTGCTCAATGTCCTGGATAGGTATGCAATAGGCCGTTCCTTTCCGTCATGTAATTGAGCTAGAACTGCCCCAATGGCAACATTTGATGCGTCCGTTGTAAGAATAAACGGATTATCGAAGTTAGGGTAAGCCAAAAGTGTTTCTGTTGTCATGATTGTTTTTAGCTCTTCAAATGCTCTCTCGTAATCATGATCAATATCGATGATTTTATTTTTACCTCTGAGTTTTGAAGTCATGGGTTTTGCAATATGGGCGAATTTAGGAATGAATCGTCTATAATAACTTATAGTTCCGAGGAACGATTTTAATTCTTTGGAGGTTTTTGGTAGAGGCCAAGACTTTATAGCCTCTATCTTATTAGGATTGGGTTTTACCCCGTCTATTGTGACGACATGTCCTAGGAAAGCTACTTCCTTTCGAAGGAAGTCGGATTTGTCACATTGAATTTTCAAGTTCGCATCCCTAAGGGTTTGGAGAACTTTTTTGATGTCCTCTAAATGACTTTGAAGATTAGTACTGTAAATGATGATGTCGTCCATATAGACGAAACATCGGATCCCTAAATGTTTTCTCAACACTGTATCCATAAGACGCTGAAAAGTCGCAGGCGCGTTTTTCAGTCCAAATGGCATACGAAGAAACTCGTACTTGCCATTATCAATATTGAAAGCGGTTTTCGGGATGTCTTTAGGGTCGACTTCAATCTGGTGGAAACCACTAGCTAAGTCGAGCACTGTAAAATACTGAGCTTTTCCTAGTCGGTCTAAGATTTCGCTCACCTCAGGAATCGGATATCGATCCGCCGGGGTTTTTTCATTCAATTTTCTATAATCGACAACAATGCGATATTTTCGTTTCCCAGAGTTGTCGAGTTTTTTCGGTACGACCCAGATGGGGGAGGTCCATTGTGAAGAGGATTCTCTAATTATACCGTTTTCCAACATTTTTGTAATTTGGGTTGAAACTTCCTTACGGAGGTGGTAAGGATATTTATATGTTTTTTGATGGATGGGTTTTTCATCCGTTGTATTAATAGAATGCTTTACCTCGTGTGTAAAGGTTAGCTTTTCATCATCCGCAAAGAATACGTCTTTGAATGATCTGAGTGTTTTGATCAAAGCATTTTTCTCTTCGTTATTCAGGTGTTCTGATGGGAAATTCAAACGAGGATTTACCTTCTGATGATTGATTTCTAGTTCGAAAGCGTCACTAGGGAATGGCTGAAGTGCCGTGTGGCCTTGTTCACCTTTCTTGGTTAGATGCACGAAAGCTTTATAATTATTTGCTTCATAAACGCCTGGTTTTAAAATTACGTTAGGATTCAAACTGATTTCCTTATCAATTAAAAATGAGCCGTTCGTTGTGGTGCAGATTTCGAATAGGTTTTCATCGGTGCCGTGGAAATTGATAGAAGTGGGGAAATATTTTGACACCGTGTATCTACGATTACTAAATGTAACAAATGCTCTGGAGGTGTCGATTACCGCACCCATGGCAGCTAAATTTTCATAGCCTATAAGGCCGTCAAAGAAATCATGAAATCTGAAGACATAGTACGGAAGTTTTTCATCGGATACTTCCGGGAGCAAATTTGTGTTTACCACGCGATCTATAAGAAACTTTCCGTTCTTGTTATTTATAACGGCTGGTCGTTTAATTTTTGTCGATATATTAACGTGCTCAGGGTTGATGTATGATTTATTAGCGCCAGTATCCACTAGGAAATTTAAATATCCCTTCGTGGTGGACAGGCGCAGGTATGGAATAAAGTTCATGTTGGCATGTTTGCTACACGAACGGTTTGAAAATTTATTTCGTCTCCTGTTTCGCTTGCAGTGTCATCGTCATCGTCATTGTCTTTGTCGTTGTCGGTGTCGTCGTTCACTTCGTTATTGTGAACTTCGGCTTTGTTCTTATGAAATGGTTTTGCCGCGGGTTTGAAGCGAGGGGGATTGGATTTCGCTTCGCCGTTGCTGTTCGGTTTGTCTTTGTAGTTGTCTTTTTGTCGTGGGAATTTACTGTATGATGGGCGATTTCGCACCTCAGCGTTTTGGTTGATGCATACCGATTGGTATGCATCTTCTAATGTGGTAGGTTTGGATTGTCTTATTATGGATGCGAGTGGCTCGCCTATGTTGTCTAAATATTTGGTAACTATTAGTATTTCAATCAGATCATTTGTTTGCAGTGGATTAAGCGATAGGTTCATCTTGATTTTTGTGGATAATTCTTTTACATCCGTATAAAATTTATGGTTATTTCTATCACCTCGTTTCATGTGAAATAGGTGAGACAAGTTTGTGGCTAGATCTTTCTGATCGCCATAAATTTCCGACAGAACCCGTTTTATGCCAGGTATGGTATTAGGATTTCCGTTTGCGCATAGAACGGTGCGCGCATCACCTTTTATTTTATTTTTAATAGCCCTCATATAGTGGCTGGGTATCGTGTCGGGAGCGTTGTTGTCTCCCTTCACTAAGTACATTTGGTATATTTCTTCTAGCTCTTCAAGCCAGGCAGGTAATTCCTTTTTGATGCCTGTGAATTCAGACATGTTTCGAATCGGGTCAGGCAGTCTATAATTGTCAAACTGTCTTCCACTGCTAAGCAGCATTTCTTGGAGCTCAGCCACAGTAGCTTGGAGCTGCTCAATTTCACTTGATCGGTTGCTAGGCATTTTCTTGCTTTTGCAATTTTTCCACAGTAAAAGGATAAAAATGACTTACGTTATTATTTTCCACATGTGTTCACAAGATCGAAGCGGGCCTTAGCTGTCGTTCCTCGATGAAGCGTCGTTCCTGGTGATTAATCCCCTGTTGGATGACGTGGCTTTTCTCGGTTCCTGTCGCTGGGTCTCTTTTAGTTCACTTCGATACTTATCCTACCGACTGCGCCAGTTATGTTTGTTCTTTGAACAAACGAGTTTTTAAAAAACACTTTATTATTCACTTTTCTTAAAGTCAAATACTTAAACCTCACTGCACCGATCTACACGCGAAAAAGAGGTTGAGCCACATGGCGCTAACTCTTTTATAGCCTAAAAATGCTGATTATTAGTTTTAGCTATCAACTCGTTCATTGGCGCGAAACGTGGCGTGATGCGCCTGTTGCTTTTCCTGACGTGGCACTCAGACGTTTTCTCGTCTGAGAAAAATCGATTTTTGACGAACTTTTTTTTTCGAGATGACAGTAAATCTCGACGTTTCATGCAATTCTAAGACATTTGGCATCAGAAAAAACTTTTTTTTAAAGCCCCGATTGGGTCTTCTCGTCTTTGACTGTCTTCTTGCTCTTCCGAAGTTTCCGCTTCATTATTGCCCAGTACTGCTCCACCGGGCGCAGCTCCGGACAGTTTGGCGGGTTCATGTCCTTTGGAACAAAATGGACAGAATTGACCTCATACCACTCCAGGACACTTTTAGAATAGTGGCATGATGCCAAATCTGACCAAAATAGCGGAGCTTCGTCGTGCTACTGCAAGAACGGCAAAAGGCGCTTCTCAAGGCACTCAGATTTGTAGAACTCGCCATTTACTGTGCCCTTTGTCACGAAAGGCTCACTCCTCAGTCCGCAAGAGCAGATGGCCTGCCAAACGAGTTATTTGGAGGCGAACTTCGACATTTTCTTCTTCTTAAATTTGTCGTCCACACCGAACCTGCTCTTGCCGGTGAAAAACTCCAACGCCGGAAATGGCTTAAAATCGGCTTTTATATACGTTTCGTCGTCCATCACACAGCAGCCATATTTTGTCAGCATATTCTCGTAGAGCTTCCGTGCCCGAGTTTTAGCCGTCGATTGTCGCCGTTCATCGCGGTTTGGGAAGTTCTGTACCTTGTATGTATGTAGTCCAGCTCTCTTATTTGCATTCTGGACGTAGCTCTGCGAAATGCTGATCTTTTTAGCCAAATCACGGCTTGATACGTTGGGATTTGCTTTAATCATCCGCTTCACCTTTTCCTCCGTCTTTTTGTTCTCCGGTCCCGGTTTTCTTCCAGCTCCTTTGCCGTGGTCCAACGTCAACCGCTTCAACACTCTGGAGACGGTTGAATGGTGAATGTTCAACATTTTTCCCAACTGCCGGTGCGACAGGTCAGAAAATTCCAGGTGTTTGGAAAGAATTTGTTCTCTCGACTCGCGTTGGTTCACCTCCATTTTCGTTGAATCGAAAAACACGACTTCGAGTTTGACAGCATGTAGACAATACACATCAATGAGAAAGTGTGCAAAATTTGGTTGATTTTTACCCAATGGTAAAAAAAAAGTTATGCCCTGTTGAATGTGTCGCAATAATCTCGTGTTCGCCCTTTGTTAAAGGTGGAAGACATCAAACCAATTATTATATGCGAAATATATATGCGAAAACCAGAGTTGCATTGGGTTTATAAGGACTGTTTCGAAGGATACACGCGAAGAAAGTATTTTACACATATTCTTTATATGAAAGTTACACATTGGAACACATTTTTAGTAAATACTTATCTGAAGTTTACCAAAAAAAATTTATCATGTTCATCTTTCATAATCTCACAAGTTATGAATATACTGCATATAATCTCACAAAGTTATACATCACTGCTTTTCCAAGTAAAAATGATAACGACCAGTACGATACCCCTGTTCAAATTTAATACGAAATACAAAGGGTTAAAATTGGGTATATAAACCAGTATAAGGATACGCTGTAGTAAGGATGGAAAATAACAGAAAATGTCATGACTCTCAAATACTGGTATAGCATTTGTATAATATATATGATATTGCAATATAAATTCAACATGAGCGAGCGAAACAAGGGACACGTTGCAAATAGGCACGCATTAAAGCTTTTCGCATACTTTGCCACATACTCGGCCTAGACCGAAAAAGATTCACGTTATGCTCTCGGTTTTACTCTTAGAAAACACTTTCCAATTTCATTTTATAATGAGGCGTAATATTATCACGCATTTATACAACAGCACCAGTGGCTAGGGATTGCATTACCGTGCCAAAATTTCAATAACCGGTTATTCGGTAATGAAAATTTCTTTACCGGTAAAACCGGTAAATTGCCGGCGAAAAAATACTTTGAAATAAACCATTTTCATGAAGAAACGACTTTTATTGATAATAATTAGTTTACAAGAAAACATTTTCCAAGTTTTTGCTACTTAGTAGCTACTTTGCTACTACTTAGGGACAAAAATAATGTTAATTTTGTCGTTTTCTGATCTTAATTGGATCTCATGAACAAAATTTCCAGGAGAGAAAAACGCATATTCATAGTTCAATGATGTTGGGTGTACAGTACGAAAAGCATCGAATACTATTGTCATGTAGTTGCCCCTGATGCCCTCTGTTAATACCTTTGATTCCTGCAATCGTCGTTCAACTTTTCTCTTGATGCTCAACTATTTTGCAGGTTCTGCATCGTCCAATGGATATTTTCCCTCTTGTTGTCCAGCTACTGAAGTCTGAAGTCACGAACGATTTCAAATGCCTGCTTGATCAATGCATTCCGTGACATTTGATAGAAGACGCCGAAGTCATCATTTATTATGTCGCGACTCGATCTTGACGAATCGATTTTCTAAACGGCGTAGGGATCGATCCACTGATTAAATCGGTACCACAGAATCGATCTTTGAAAAACCAAATGTTTTTTCACAATATCTTTATTTACTCTATATGAGAGCCGTCTTTTCTTTAAACAGGGAATACAAATTTTATATTTCTATTCAAACATCAAAGACATTTAATTTTGTTACTCATTATAAAGGCCTAAAAAATTTAAAGCTCAGAAAAATTGCATCTTGAAATATGAATGCTCTGGGAAATGCAATTTGGTCATAGTCATAAATAAATTAATTGAAAATTATTACTAGAAATTCAACAACAGGTATTTGTTCAGAACTCAGCTAGCAAACATCCCATAAATCCGTCCGTGCTACACTGAAAAACAAATCTATAAAAAGTTTTTCTGAGATCTAAAAAATCGGAAGAAAAAGATCGATCTTCGCAATTTTTTCGAGTACAAAGAATCGATCCAAAAAATCGAAATGGAAAAGATCGATCTTCTATAAATCGATCCAAGATCGCCCAATCCTAGTCACGACCACGAGCAGAATGATTATTCATATACGCAAACAAATCTGCCTACACAAAACGTTTATCCTTTCCTTCAGGGCTCCAAGCAGTCGCTTTGAAATTTCTGATGGTTGCTCCGATAGCTCTTCTAACATAAATTGCAATCCGACGTCAGGTTCATGAAGGGTGCAGTTCTTCCGCCATAGCATAGCTGGACCAGACGGTATCCCGTCTATTATTTTGAAGAAGTGTTCAAGCAACCTCTCGACACCGTTGAGCATCTTGTTCCGCCGCTCCATCCTCTGTGGTACTTTTCCAAATGTGTGGAAGAAGTCATTCGTGTTCCCGGTATTCAAGAAGGGTTGCAGGAAGGACGTCAGGAAATACCGAGGAACTGCCTGCCTATGCGCTATCTCCAAACTGTTTGAGATAATTATTTTGGATTACAGTTCCCATGCTTGCAACAGCTACATTGCCGATGAACAACATGGATTCATGTCTAAGAGATCATCGACTACAAATCTCGTTCGTCCCTCAAAAAAATGCATTCTATTGCTCTTAATTAACTTGAATAGTTACAGTAGTATATATTTATAATGTTGTAGTTTGTAGTGGTAGTATTATAAGTAGTAGTAGTAGTTATGAAGCATTAGGGCATCTATGTATAGCCTGTTGTCTTTGTAAATAAAGAATAGCAGTTCAACAGCGATGAGAACTGGTTCGAGGGCATCAACCAATTCCTTTATCGTTGTCTGTTCTTTATCGCTGAAGCTTATACTGTGTCTCGCCTTCAGATCGAGCAGCTCTGAAGCTGAAGCTCGGAGGTCCTAGAATCGGCGCAACACTACCAGTTATGTTTTTTCGATCTTATTTTGATTCTCGAGTAATATTTCGAAGCGACATAAAGGCAAATATTATTGTAAAAATTAAATTACCGAAATTACCGGTTATTGATTGTAAAATTACCGGTAGTTCGGTAATGAAAAATGACCCCCGGTATTACCGGTAAAACCGGTAACGGCAAAAACGGTTAACAATCCCTACCAGTGGCTATGTGGATAGCGTTGTCGTGTAAAACAGTTTTGCATTCTAGCCGGCATTGGCACGATCCCCGTTGACACACTTTGAATTTTTGACGTAGGACTACGTCTTTCATTTCTATACCGGGGTGTAAAATCAAAGTTTCGAAAACGAAAGCGTTACGCCGGAGACCGAGATTTTGAGCGTTAATAGCTCTTAAACAACTGAACGAAATGGTATGATGAACACTTCATTCGAAAGATAAAATGTCTACGCGTCATATACTTGTTACTTTTTCATTCAAAAACTTGTTTCAATAGCCTTAAAATTGCTTTCAAAATAGGCTATTGAAATCACCAATCGGTATATAAGCGAGCGCCGCTCGTAAACCCACTCAGTTATAATTGAACAGCGACTGGAGCATGTTGTCGCTGTTGTGATGAAGGTCACTTCGTTTATCATGAAAGCGCTGATGAAAGGTGTTACCAAGAGCCTGTTTGTACACCTTAGGCCAGAAGGGAATCCATCAGGAGGAGAGTGATGCCACGGTTCCGCTTGAAACATCGGAGCAGCCGACACACACACATACACGCGCGAAATCCTCGTTGCTATCATCGTTGCTGAAAAATAATCTACCAGTTCCACTGGGAATTGAAAAATACATTAATGCGAAAGAGTTTATTTTAATGTTTTCTATCCATACAACACTGCAACCAAATACATTTGGTTTTGTGATTTTTCAATCAATCGCAATTGACAGGAAAGCTTCTATTATTTTCCCCCATCAGTAGATAATTTTCGTATCCAATGTTGGATGCATAACATGAAAAACGGAAAAATTTTCACATCGCCAAAATCATGTAATATTCGAGTAATCATTTGCTTCTTACTCATATAATGCTGCGACCAAATACATTTCGTTTTGGATTTTTCAATCAAGTGTGATCAATGTAAGACCACGTCTTTCGGCAATTTATTAGAGGTGCAATGAATCTTGAGGAATTCCCGCTCTACGCGCACTGGCAAACGATGTTTACTCAACAATTTCTCAAGTGAGAAATGTGTGTTGTGAGAAAGGATTAGCGAACGCAAAAACGACAAACGGGAGAAAGAGATGTTTGGAGGTTGAAGAAAATTGGCAGAAAACATCTTCATTTTATCTTTCGAATAATGTGATTCATACCACTTCGTTTTGCCAGAAAGAGATTATTATTGCTCAAAGGAGGAATCGAGTCCTCCGAGGAAATAACCCAGAGTCGCCTATCGATTGCGGCATTCGTACACAAATAATTTTATAATGCAGTTTCATCAAAGTGATTTCTTCGATATGGGGAAATATTCACTACATAATGTCATGTGTTTCATATTCTTCATTATCAAATCCAATATCCATGGCCCCTATCGGTATCGAATTATCATTGACACCACGATTTTCGCTAAATGCTCATTTCAGTTCGGCCTGCAAAAAACTTTTCTGAACTCTTATCCATCAAATTTGGAGCCCTGAAAAGGGCCGTTGATTATATGCTAAGCTAATATAGCACGCTCTCCACGGATACGATGGGCCAGCTGGATGTCCTTGGGCATGATGTGACGCGTTTTGCATGGATAGCACACAGATTGGTATCTTCGAATAGGCCTCCTGCAGCGTCATAACCGCGGAACTTTGAAAGCGCAAAACGGTTTTGAAGTCCTGAGCAATTCCACGAATCAAATGCTGCAAAGGTAGATGGCGCATCAGCAATTCGGTCGACTTCTGATAGCGACGAATTTCACGCAAAGTTCCCGGTCGATAGCGATGTGGTCACACTCCTCGCGGCTGGTGCACTTATCCGAGCTGCTTTCGTGGTGCCTTACCACCGAAGGACTAACGAGCTGTGTGCTTGGTCCCACACAAACGAGTCCTCACGGTGCGAGAGTAGAGTAAGAAATGAACGAAAGCAAAGGAAGCATCATATTATAAACCATAAAAGTATAAAATGTAAACCCCACCCTCTTTATTATATTCGTAGCTTAGCCTGAGAGAGAAACGAATAACATCGAAGTAAGTATACAGTAATTTATTTGAATCCGGACACTTTGCGTTACATTTAATATCATACCGCAGCCACAACATTTTATGCATGTTGAATTAATACGATTGATTAGTAACTATCAAGTAACTATCAAGTAGCTATCAGTAACTATATTAGTAACTATTAATCGCATAAATTCAACATGAAAAAAATGTTATGGCTGTGATATGATATTGAATGTAATGCAAAGTGTCCGGATTAAAAAGCGTCCGGATTCAAAAACATTACTGTAAAAGAGAGTTAACTCGACTGAAAATTTTTCAGTTCGGCCTGCAAAAACGAAATTAATTGGAAGAGTACAGCATAATGCTTAAACGTGAGTATGAGCTTCCCCATCTCACATTCCAATAAGATTAATGGGTTTCCAAGAGGGCGCGCTACATACGGATACGAATGATTTCAATAACCTGTTTTCGAAGCTATTATTAAGCTATTGAAACAATTTTTCAAGTCAATAGATAGCAATCATATAACTCTTGGACACTTTATCTTTTGTATGAAATTTGTATGAAATGATCCGAAGCAGAATGAATCACGCTTAAAGAAGGGATGGATTTTTTCTTGGAATTTACTCAGCAAAAATAATCCCCTCGTCCCAACAATTAAAAACAACAAACGGCAAACAGTCTCATCAAAGTGATTTCTTTGATATGGGGATATATTCACTACATCATGTCATATATTTCATATTCTTCATTATCAAATCCATATCCATGGCACTTATCGGCATCGAATTATCATCGACACTACGATTTTCGCTAAATGCTTCTTCGGTTCGGCCTGCAAAATACTTTTCTGAACTCTTATCCATCAAATTTGGAACCCTGAAAAGGGCCGTTGATTTTATGCTAAGCTAATAGCACGCTCTCCTCGGATACGATGGGCCAGCTGGATGTCCTTGGGCATGATGTGACGTGTTTTGCATGGATAGCACACAGATTGGTATCTTCGAATAGGCCTCCTGCAGCGTCATAACCGCGGAACTTTGAAAGCGCAAATCGGTTTTGAAGTCCTGAGCAATTCCACGAATCAAATGCTGCAAAGATAGATGGCGGATCAGCAATTCGGTCGACTTCTGATAGCGACGAATTTCACGCAAAGTTCCCGGTCGATAGCGATGTGGTCACACTCCTCGCGGCTGGTGCACTTATCCGAGCTGCTTTCGTGGTGCCTTACCACCGAAGGACTAACGAGCTGTGTGCTTGGTCCCACACAAACGAGTCCTCACGGTGCGAGAGTAGAGTAAGAAATGAACGAAAACAAAGGAAGCATCTTATTATAAGCCATAAAAGTCCAGAATGTAAACCCCACCCTCTTTATTATATAAGCTTACTGTATACTTACTTCGATGTTATTCGTTTCTCTCTCAGAGTAAGCTACGAATATAATAAGGGTGGGGTTTACATTTTATACTTTTTTGGTTTATAAAATGACGCTTCCTTTGCTTTCGTTCATTTCTTACTCTACTCTCGCACCGTGAGGACTCGTTTGTGTGGGACCAAGCACACAGCTCGTTAGTCTTTCGGTGGTAAGGCACCACGAAAGCAGCTCGGATAAGTGCACCAGCCGCGAGGAGTGTGACCACATCGCTATCGACCGGGAACTTTGCGTGAAATTCGTCGCTATCAGAAGTCGACCGAATTGCTGATCCGCCATCTACCTTTGCAGCATTTGATTCGTGGAATTGCTCAGGACTTCAAAACCGATTTGCGCTTCCAAAGTTCCGCGGTTATGATGCTGCAGGAGGCCTATTCGAAAATAACAATTTGTGTGCTGTCCATGCAAAACACGTCACATCATGCCCAAGGACATCCAGCTGGCCCATTGTATCCGAGGAGAGCTTGCTATTAGCTTAGCATAAAATCAACTGCCCTTTTCAGGGCTCCAAATTTGATGGATAAGAGTTCAGAAAAGTTTTTTACAGACCAAACTGAAAGGAATATTTTCGTTTGGATGCCATTCAGCATCGAGAAAATTCCGGAAAGATCTAATCGTTGCTGAAAAATAATCTGCCAGTTCCCTGGGAATTGAAAAATACATTCATGCGAAAGAGTTTATGTTAATGTTTTCTAACCATATAACACAGCGACCAAATATTTTTCAATCAAGTGCTATTAATAGGTGGTTATCGAGTTAGTATTAACCACTGGTGGGCTTCGAGTATCGAGGAAAATCTGAAAAGAATTAATTGTTGCTGAAAAATACTCTGCCAGTTCCCCTGGGAATTGAAAAATACATTGAAGCGAAATAGTTTATTCTAATGTTTTCTATCCATATAACACTGCAATCAAATACATTTGGTTTTGTGATTTTTCAATCAATCGCAATTAACAGGAATGCTTCTGAAAATTATTCTTCCCCATCAGTAGAAAATTTTCGTATCCAATATTGGATGCATAACATGAAAAACCTTGAGCCTCCAACGTAACGCTCTCGTTTTTGAAGTCACCCAAATATTTATTTATCCATTCATTCAGGATGGATTTAGATTCAACTTCAAACAAATGATCTCTAAATCAACGCTAGTCCTACGTCACCCTTGCGGTTATACCATAGATATAACCCACTTCCTGTTTTTTTGTGAGTACAATTAAAAGAGAGATGAAAAAAGTAAAAGATGTCTGCTCCCACACATATAAACATTTTTAAGCTTTTGAAACTGATGCTCAATTCACTCTTCAGCACACGAAAAAACAATTTTTCTCCCGAAGATTAAATGTTTTCTGCCAAAGCTAGTTTGGGTGTAGATATAATACCAGAAACGCAAATGAATTAAGAACACCCCATTTATCAACATGTGCTTCACAAAAATCATTGTTCTTTAGAGGAATAAATGTTTTTCAAAAAAACTCAAATTTTAACGTCTCTGACACTAATAAATGTCAGTTCGAATGAGCTAATATTTTGCATAGGGTATATTATCGTGCAAATCAACACTTCATAGCAAGTTTCGAATGAAAAATCGAGATAACTTTTTTTTATTGGCACCCAGAACCGTACTTTTCGTTTCGTACTCCATAAAAGTCCCAGAGTGTCGATTTTTGACAAAAAAAATTTTTTCGTGATTACACTAGATCTCGACGTTTCATGCAATTCTAAGACATTTGGCATCAAAATTTTTTTTCGAAAACCCCGATGTCCTTTACTGCCCACATGGGTGATTTTTCGATTTTCAAAAAACTCAAACTTTGACCCGCGCCACTCTCCCTTAAGTCCGATTGGGCTGATATTTTACATAGGGTGTTTTTTTCGAGGTTGTGAACATTTTTTATGGGGTAACTTTTTGAAATTCGAGATGACCATTTTCATTGGCATCCTAATACACTATACACAAACCTCTCGCTTGAGTACTTTTTGTTATTTTTAAGCTCATTTACTATAATGAATGAGTATGTCAAAAAATGTGCTAAAAATTAATTTTGGGTGCACTGAAGATCGTTTTCAGCTGGTTTGAGGTATCGTACTAGCACATTTTACGATATCATTGCAATACACAATTCGATCGATTTTCAATCAGTATGTGCAGTACAAACAAATTGAGCTCATAAACACCCAAAGACTTGGTCAGAAAGCGGTAGTAGGATCACCCTGTAGTAGGTGCGGTAGGAAAAAAATGCGAAAATGGTTAAACTTTCATATTGGGTTAATCTGTGTAACTAATAACTTATTTTTGTTGACAGTGTATTTGTTTATGGTTACTTCCAAGTGCTGCATCAGAACATCGGAATCGTCTTATTGTAAATTTGAGAAAATGTACGTAAATTCAGTGATTATGAGTTTACTCAGAAGACGCCGAAGGAGATTGCCAAGGTGGTAGAATGTTATTTGGCCACAGTTTTACGCATCAAAAAGTCTCTACAGGATGGTGCTAAGCAGCGCGAGCCAGAAAGCTGAGGTCCGTACACAAAGCGGGATAAAATCGGTCCGCACGGATTTCTTGCAACCCAGTATGTTCCAGCAGGAAACTTGTCAAGGAAGTCAACATTTCTGGAAAAATTCCATGCGAAGAGTCATCACGCATCTCGCACGGATCTTCCAGAGCTAGGGTGAAACGCCGCATGATTACGTAGCTGATAGAGGAACTGTGAGTGACTCGCTTGAAAAGATTGCTTCCTTGATAATCCTGTTCTCAGACGAATAGTTGTTCAGCATTGATGCTGTATCGAACAGCCGCACAGACCGGATAATTTTACTGAAGAAATTTGAGGATGTTCCGGAAGAAGTGAAGTTTAAGTTCCAAACCATCTGGCTGGCGTCATGACGTCTGGCTTGGTGGCGTCCAACGGTTTGAAAATGCCACCTGTTTCATTGATGCTGGTATTAAAGTCAATACAGTACTGTACATCGGTATTGAGAAGGACTAATTGTTTCTCTGAGTGAAGATCAAATGCTCTGAGGATTAATACGTTGTCCTACAACAGGATGTTGCACCATGTCATACGTCACATCGGACCCAACCATGACGTCTTGGCCGAAAGATGGACCCCTAACAGTTCGGATTATTACCCGTTGAATTGTTCGATTTTGGCGATTATAGAAGAAGCACAATGCAGTCGATGTCGGAGGATTACGTTCGAAAGGCATGTTTTAGCTTACGGTGTAGTCTTGATGATGTCATTGATAAAAATGGAGGATAAATCGAATAAATTTGTTTGAAAGAATTTAATAAAGATAACTAAACTCGAAAATCTAGATATTACAGGGTTTTCCAAGTAAAACACACTTAGAATTCGATGATTTCGATGAAACTTTTGTTTCAAATTAAAGTTTGGTTTATGCCATTATGTGTGAAATACAACATCATTCAAATGTCCACCTAGGGCTTCCTCGCACACCTTGATCCGGAAAAGGTAATTTTCGATGACTTTTCGGCACATATGGGGCGGTATCTCGGCCATAACTTCACGAATGTTGTCTTTCAAATGTTCAAGAGTTTGCGGAGAGCTTAGACACGGTCTTTCGCATAACCCCACAAAAAAAAATTTAGCGGGTTCAAATCCCATGATCTGGACGGCCAATTGGCACCACCAAAACTCGAAATTATGCGTCCCTCAAATTTCGTTCGCAATATGGCCATGTTCGGTCGTGTTGTGTGGCACGTGGCGCCGTCCTGCTGAAACCACATGTCATCCGTATCCATATCTTAATTTGTGGCGAGAAAAAATCGATTAACATGCGGCCATAGCGCTCACCATTCACAGTTACCGTCTCGCCGTCCTCATTTTCAAAGAAATACGGCCCGATGACTCCACCAGACCATAATGCGCACCAAACCAAATGCGACTTTTGGCGGATGCAATGGCCTCTCAACAATCACGTGTGGATTTTCTGAGCCCCATATACGGAAATTTTGGGTGTTCACATAGCCACCGAGCTTGAAATGTGTCTCATCGCTGAAGAAAATTTGATACGAAAATTCAGCATTTTGCTGCTGTTGTCCGTCCACCCAATCGACGTATGCTCGACGCATTCCATGGTCACCCCGCTCTAATTTTTGTACCAGTTGGACTTTACATGGATGTAGGTGCAAGTCCAAATGCAAAATTCGCCACAATGATGTGTTTGACAAGCCCAATTGCTGAGCACGCCGTGGAGTCGAAACATTCGGGTCATCCTCCACACTGGCAGCAACAGCAGCAATATTTTCGGCCGAACGCACATTACGATGATGCACAGGTTTCACAATATCCGCTACGGATCCAGTTTGTTCGAATTTACGCACTACATTAGCGATTGTGTGCTCTGTAGGCCGTCCATGACGACCAAAATCCGTCCGTAATGCTCGAAAAACATTTGCCTGTTTTTCATCATTTTTATAGTATAATTTCACAAAATTAAGACGTTGTGCGATGCTAAAACGATCCATATTGTAAAATGGCAGACATTCAACTAACGATATGACGCTTTGGTTGACAGCTATGTCAAACGGTTGTCAGCGCAGGGCTGTATACTTTCGGAAGCCCGAAATAGAAAACCCTGTATTTCTAAAAGTAATTGAAACTGGGTTTTGAAAGAAATACCATGGAATTTCGCATTATTTTTCTGACGTAAGGTGTCAGAGTGAACCCAGTTCGACAGTCACCGAACTTGTAGGCATTCCATACAAGTACACAATTTTTGTGCTTTATGCATTGTTTGTCCGTGAAGCTTTTCAATTTTCGCGAACCGAAACCAGGTCGGAAATCAGGTCGAAATCTGCATTTTGTTTCGCCATTTGACACGAAGACGCGCCCGAATACAACCATAATGTAAACAATTTCAAAGCCATAAAATCTGCCTCTAGAGACCCATTGTGGACGACGATACTGTTTTCTAATTTAACCATATTTCGCACTCAATCGCGAGGTACGCCTTCAAAAGTAACCCTAAAAATGAGCGACGACTGACCGACAAATGATATCCACAAATGGGGCTCAGTTCCGTCCTCACCCGCACTGCGGTCAAACGTTCGCGTAAGCTCACGAGTACTTGCTGGATGTTTACAAACTTTCACGAGCCTGTCATGTTGTGCACAACGATGGTTCCGATGTGTCACTGGTTACAGCAACAGCTCTAGAGACCTACGCGTTGTGCGTTTTTTATGTAACACCCACGCGCACCAGTGGTGTAATTTAATGAGCGCAGGCACTGTCAATTGACGCTAGTGTCTCTGTTAAACCAGCTGAGTAATGATATTTTTATCCGAACAGTGTTTTTTTACTGTCCTCGGGCAATTACATGTTGGAAGCGGTGTCATGGATCAGCGCTTTTCGATGGCGATAGATTTAAAATGTGCCGCTTACATTTTCATTTCCATTTTCGACCGTTTTTTTGTTGCGCAAGTTAAAATTCAGCCTTCGACTAAATCTTGATGATCATCGTGAACTATTTCGTTCAAACGTAAACCAATTCAAAATACTAGCTGCTAGTCGACGAGTTGTTTATTCGAATCCCTTTCGTGCATAAATAAACAATCTCAGTCTGTTAGACATTGCTGCGAGACACTGCAGAGGAGATCAGAATGCGCCGTTGGAATCCAAGTAAAATTAACATAATTTCCGGAACGTGCTGATAAGCCTCGTTTTAGACCCAGCAGATTTTCTTCCGGAAGGCTGCGAACAGCCTTGGTCTACATTTCAGACAAAGCAAGTACACCGATCCCAGCTGTATGGATGTTGAAGAAAACCACAACAAACCTCGCAAATGAACACAAGCGAGAAATTGTTCAATCATTTGTGGAATTCAACCACAAAACGCACCGACAATTTACACCCATTCCTACACTAATTTCGTTTGTACAAATATGTTTTTCATCGCATCGGTCGTGCGTTTTGCTTGAACAATTGGTTTGCAACAGTGCTGCTACATCATCATATCGTGTCGACACCCGAGAGACCCCGAGCCCTGCTGTAAAATGTGGACTTATGTTTACGCGCCTGGATTGCAATTTGAAATCAACACACCCACACACACGCGCACACATACAGCTGGGACGGACTAGTTGAATGGTAGGTGGTGTGGGAGTACCAACACGTAACATGCACAAGATGGCCCGACAGGCGAAAACAAGTTTATACTCGACGAAATCGGTTTACCATCGTGTGCTATCAGCGACCGGCTGGTTTCAACCATGTCACTGAGTCGAGGCTTTTCCGGGTTCACTCGAAAGCATTTGTACGGGCAGTACAGGGTGACAAAAAAGTCCGGTCACACAGGAAAATCTCAATATTTCAAAGAATAAGAAGAACATCTGAATCTGGCTTTCATAGCTTCATTCAGTAACTCATAAAGATACTTCACAGACGATATCTCGGAATTACACCACCTTTCTCTGATCGAACCAGCTTCAGATGTCTCGGAAAGTCGTCAAGCGGCGCGCACATGCTCCATCGGCATCTCGTCCCAGATTTTCGTGATAACTCGCTTGAATTGCTCCAAATTTGTTATTTTATAGTCGTTCAGCTTCGACATCATGTATCCCCACACGAATCCGGAGACGACGGAGGCCATTCATTCTTCGAAATGAAATCGGTCAAGTTTTCCTCACACCACGCCTGAACAACCTTTGCGGTGTGGGATGGGGCGCCATCTTGCTGGAAGCAGTAGTAATCATCTTTAAACAATAGTTCAGCTTGAGGCAGAACATTTTTCTTCAAAACTGTGTCCAGGTAGTACGCTGCGTTGATTTTGACCCCTTTATCGATAACAATAAGAGACAGTTTACCTCTCTTGCAAATGGCTCCCCAAACCATCACTGACGTCTTATTTTGGAACCGGGAAACGTTCAGCTTGTCCGCAGGAGCTTGCTGGAGGCTCACACTCCAAACTCGATCATTTTGGCGATTGACTGTTTGCTGCAAAACGAACAGCTTCTCGTCCGAAAAAATAATCTCGTCATCTGCGCGCCAACCGAGCAACTCCCGCGACCGTTGGTACCTCTTTTCCTTTGTAGCTTTGGTAACCCCATGAACCACTTGTTTTTTGGACGGTGTAAGTTTTAAATCCTTGCGCAGAAGCAGGCGGATTGATTCTCGGTTCATTTTAAGGTTCCTGGCCAGCTTCCGTGCAGATTGGGCGGGATTCCGGCGAATCCGGTCTCGTATAATCTTTTTCAGCCTTGGAGTTCTCACAGACCTTGGTCGTCCATATCGTGCCTTGTCCTCGGTGCCTCCGGTCTCGAGGTACCGATTTATGGTCCGGTACACGAATTTCCGGTTGATTCCGAGCGATTTTAGGTGTTTGAATATGTGTCCGGGTTTGTACCCTTTCACATATTCAGCGATAACAGCTGCTCTTAACTCTGCCATGGCTCACAACTCAATGTAAACAAACTGCACAGAAACGAAACTCTGCCACTTTGGGCAGCAAAGTTAGCCCTTTCATTTGACATATAGATGGCACCAGAGAGATGCAACGTGTAGGCCAAGACGGGTCTATGGTACTAGGTGAGGCCGTTTCGTCACTAAGTGGGTTAGGGGAGCGGTATATGAAAGCAGTACGGAAGAAAGCAGAAGGGGAATTATTTGCTTGTAGCGTGAAAGAGACAGACTGATCACGAGCGAGCTTCGCCACTAGCGTATTGTGTATTGTTTACAAACAAAACACAGTAGACTTCCAAGATGGCTGAAGAGTCGTTTTAGCCAGTTGGCCCACCTTAGGATATACTTCTAGGCGCCTTGGTGTAGGCTACAGGCGACCCCAAAAAAGTGTGATCGGACTTTTTTGTCACCCTGTAGGAGTAGTTATGCAGAAGGGTTAGTCATTCGTCACATTGCTACACTTTAGGCTTATTCGGCAAAGAAAGTTGACCGGTGTGTAAGTGTTTAACGAATATAGAATGATGTTCGATACGAGTATTCCTATATGAAGTACTGCTTTTAATTGAACTTCATCCGCCAACTGAATTTTAATCACGCACCAGAGTAACGTCACTTCTGTAAAAAAAAAGACTTATGTTTACCATACTACTTTTTGACATTTTGTATTTATAATAAATTGGACGAATAGTTCAATTTTGCGCAAAAACAAATCAGCCCTTCGTGTAACAAGTTATAACTCTTCTAAATAAAGACTTGTTAGAACGATTCAATAAACAGTGGAGGCGATCTGGCGGCATGATTAACATCCGTACCTCTCAAGCTAAAGGTAACGAATTCAATCTATACTCACGACATACTTCCTTCAGAAACGAAGTAAAACCATATCCGAGTGACGAACCAGCCAAAAAGACTGAAAGTCACTTTGATACATTAAAAAAAAGGAAAGCAATTTTGTTTGTTAATCATTATAATATTGCTTGAGAGATTCATTGAGTCCCACAAAATTTTGAGCTGCAGTGAATTCATCACATGGAGCCAGAACAATCTTTTACGACTTCAATTTCAAAAATGTTTGTATAAATATTATTTGAATCATTCAGGATTCCTATCTCCATCCACATACACGCACATCCTTCGAATCTCTGTTTGATTTTTACGCAGGCACCATCTTGCACTCCCGTACCATATTTGGTCACGTCTGCACCTGTTTACTACTGTTATCTCGTCGTGTTCGATGCAGAGAACCTTAGCTCGTTTGTGTACGAGGCTCCGCCGACTGTTAGCTTAACATGGCCGCATTCGGATGCATGTCGCCGTGTGGAGATAACAGTAGCAATAGAAAAACAGGATTTCGTGGAAAAAAAAATATCTCTCGAAACACAGAGATAATGAAAATCGTCTCACGACTCTGTGGCCCTTTCGATGGAAGCTTCGGTTGTAAATTTTCTTCCTCGGGCAGCCACGAGATGCGATAACACTTCTAAAACAAAGAAATCTTCGTATTGTGAACCCAATGCCATAAACGATTCAATTTTGACATAGGGGGCCAAGTCAGAAAACAAGTCACGATTTTATGAACTAATGTAAACGTTATCAACTATTTTCACTACGAGAGTCGTTCAAAAAGTAAATTTCAGAGCCCCAGCGCCATCTCGCATGGAAAGTTGGAACTACAAACTACAAAGAAACTTTGGTCGGATCGGACGCGTCGTTCGTGTTTTATTGGGTTTTTAAATGCCGCTTAAAAATCGTGCAAATATGAGTTGCCGCTTAAAAATCGTCCAAATATGAGTTACGTTCTACCATTCGTTTTCTGACCGCGAAAACAATAGTGGTACTGAAATTCATCAAGAATTGTGTTCAGTGTATGGTGTAGGGTGTATGAGTCTTCAAATGATGAACCAATGGCGGAAGGAGTTCCAACCAGGCCGAGAAGAGCGGCCCCATTCTGCTCGCGTAACTCAAGAGCAATTGAAAAAATGCAAATGGACTGTGTTCGAGCATTCTCCTTACTCCCCAGACCTCGCCCCTAGCGACTATCACTTATTCCCGGTGATGACACAGGCGTGCGGTGGTCAACGATTCGATAACACTTTTAAATTACATCAGGATTCATAATTTGTGGCTAAAAATGATTGTTAACATACAAAAATTCGAAGTTTCGATAATTCAGAAAAAAATCGATGTTCCACTAAGTTCGTCAAGAATAGCTTTAACAACATGGACTCATTTTTTAAATTTTTCACTTGACTTCTATTTTATATGAAAAAAATTAAAAATAATTAGTTTTAGATATTTCAAATTAAAGTTTTTTTTGTAAATAAAAAAAAGAGTGCTATTTTTTTCTCAGTGTATATTTTTTCACGTTTTAACATCAATACTCTTTCTAAGACACTATTCCGGTACGACTCATAGTTTTTGAGATATAAATTATCAAAGATTTTTTTTTTTAGTAATCGATACGCTCTTTTCAAAAGTTACACTTGAGTCAAAAAAAATCCAATTGCCATGAAAAACCCATATTTCCTCCAACCCAAACGGAATGCAAACTTTCATTAGAATCAGAAATACATGTACTCAAAATTTGCATTTTTAGGACGAATTCATTTGGAATTACTGAAAGAATAAAAATTTAAATAAAATTGGCAGCATTCCAATTTTCTCATACATTTGTTCTGCCCATCTGTGCTGTCAATAAAGTATCGGTCAGTTACAATATTTAAGAATCGTATGAGCTGCAAAGCTTCAAGCCTCCTCAATACAAACAACTTCAAGTTCATGTCCACGTTACAAAATATGCCATTGCCACTGCGAACCAAATGTTGCGTTTGATCTAGAGACAATGAGAGAGGACAGAGAAAATATTGCAATTTAAGCTCCGCCATTCCTCGATAGATCCCAAAGATATTTGCATCAATCGAATGAAAGTACTTCTATTCACCCATTACAATAAAAAAAAACTTTAGAACTATTGATTAGCCGATCTCTCTGTTTTGCTATAAAAAGAACAATTAATGTAGCGATAATGATTATGATGTCCAGAGATGCCAACCTTCCTGATTTATCAGAATTTCCCAGGCATTTTAGCACACTCCCTGATATCCTGACGAATACTCAATTTATCCTGATTTTTCTGAAATGGTCCTGATTTTTCCTGATTTTTGTACTCTTTACTTAATGTTACCTAATGTTAATGTAATGTTACTTAATGTACGAATAATAAATATACTGGTTTCCATGCCAAAGTTTTCTGTCATGATAGTTCTCCGGCTCACATTTGTATATATCTTACATTAAGTTAATCTTTGTACTTAACTTTTTTATTTCTACCCTCAATTGTTTCGTGGCTTCCCAAAACATTGCTAGAAAATTTCATTAAACCAGATTGTCTGACGAATTTATGAAATGACAACGAGATTATGTTTGAGGAATAACATTGCTTTATTGAGGATAATGTGTATGTAGATGTATCTCCAGTGTTATTAATGTAGGAATACGTTTCAGAGTGTAAAATTACTCAAGAGAATACTTTTGAATCGACAGTCAATATAAAAAGATTTTATATGTAATTTGTTCGTCTGATTCAAAGTTGAATAAACTTAAAAGATGGGACTATGGTAAATATATCTATAACCATACTAAATATCATTAAAATTAGGGAAAATTCTAAAAAAAACTCTTCCTCTGCTGATATACTTTCCTCATTTGGTGAGTAAAGATTTATTCCAAAGCATGGATGATGAGTTCAGTGGAAATTTGAATATTGATTTCTCTGCAAATCTCTGTAGTGATATAAACGATCAAAAAGTCAGGCGAAACACTAGCATTTCCGCTTATGCGAGGATTTATAAGCATGGTATTAATTCTCTTACATATCCGGTCTTCGCCCGAAGGAAGGAAGACATACAATTATGGATATAAAATTAAATTATAATGCTTTGATTGAAAATGATGTTTTTGTATTCCCAAAAATAGATATTAACTTTTCGGACAACCCAATATGAGCTATCCTGATTTATCCTGATTTTTATTTTCATTCTTCCTGATTTTTTCCAATCACTCACGCAGCTCAGTGCAAGCATTCTATGAATTGAATTACGCGTTTGTTGAATAGAACAAGGGTTTCCTTCCTTTCTTCTTCTTCTTCTTCATTTGTTTCTTGATGGGATACATATATGGGGGCGGCATAAGGGATGTTCAGTTCTGGTAATAAAGTTAGAGTGAGTAACGGAAGAAACGTGATTAGTGAGTGAGTGATGTTTCGGTCGAACCAAGCAAGTGTGGTGTTTTTAATTTTGTCAGCGGACTGTGAAGAAATTCGCTGTCGTATTCGATTGGAAATGAGTTTTGGCTTCTCCGGCGGTTTCTCCGCCAATATGACTCAACAGTCATTCGGGCTTTTAGTTGCTATCTCACTCTACGACTCGCATTTCATTCTTCCCCATCAAATAAACTTCAATGCATACTGAAGTGATTTCTCCCAAAATCAATTCGTTTCTCTCTCTCATTTATTACGTATGCATGTATCGATGTTTGAGTTTAACGTGGTTTGACATATACTACAGGTGAGGTAAATTTTTGGATCGTATACGAAAATTACTTACAGTTTCGCATGCTCGTAGGTGCCACTATTTCGCGTGTGTTTTTCTAACATGTGTTTTGGTAAAGTTTTTTGGAAGCATTTTTAACGGAGAATTTACATTTGTTGTCAGTTTCAAAACTCGGTTGGTTGTAGTATGTGTTAACATCCCACAAAGTAAGTACTATTTTGGAAGTTTAATTTTGCTTCGGATGTACTTATGGCGGGTTTACATTAGGGAGATCTATAGCTATAGATGAAATTATTCACGTGGAAATAGATGTAAACGAGTGAGAATAAATATGATACACTTGTTCGAGGTATATATAACTAGAATAAACTCAGCATATGTAAACGCTGGTGAATTTCTCACTGGTGAGAAAGCACTAAAGTTGATCGCAGTTCTACAGGGTTCTCCATTTCGGGCTTCCGAAAGTATACAGCCCTGCACTGACAACCGTTTGACATAGCTGTCAACCAAAGCGTCATATCGTTAGTTGAATGTTTGCCATTTTACAATATGGATCGTTTAAGCATCGCACAACGTGTTAATTTTGTTAAATTATACTATAAAAATGATGAAAAACCGGCAAATGTTTTTCGAGCATTACGGACGGATTTTGGTCGTCATGGACGGCCTACAGAACACACAATCGCTAATGTAGTGCGTAAATTCGAACAAACTGGATCCGTAGCGGATATTGTGAAACCTGTGCATCATCGTAATGTGCGTTCGGCCGAAAATATTGCTGCTGTTGCTGCCAGTGTGGAGGATGACCCGAATGTTTCGATTCCACGGCGTGCTCAGCAATTGGGCTTGTCAAACACATCATTGTGGCGAATTTTGCATTTGGACTTGCACCTACATCCATATAAAGTCCAACTGGTACAAAAATTAGAGCGGGGTGACCATGGAATGCGTCGGGCATATGTCGATTGGGTGAACGAACAATAACAGCAAAATGCTGAATTTTCGCATCATATTTTCTTCAGCGATAAGGCACATTTCGAGCTCGGTGGCTATGTGAACACTCACAATTTCCGTATATGGGGCTCAGAAAATCCACACCTGATTGTTGAGAGGCCATAGCATCCGCCAAAAGTCACTGTTTGGTGCGCATTATGGTCTGGTGGAGTCATCGGGCCGTATTTCTTTGAAAATGAGGACGGCGAGACGGTAACTGTGAATGGTGAGCGCTATGGCCGCATGTTAACCGATTTTTTTTTGCCACAAATTGAAGATATGGATACGGATGACATGTGGTTTCAGCAGGGCGGCGCCACGTGCCACACAACACGACCGAAAATGGCCATATTGCGAACGAAATTTGAGGGACGCATAATTTCGCGTTTTGGTGATGCCAATTGGCCGTCCAGATCATGCGATTTGAACCCGCTAGACTTTTTTTTGTGGGGTTATGCGAAAGACCGTGTCTATGCCAACTCTCCGCAAACTCTTGAACATTTAAAAGACAACATTCGTGAAGTTATGACCGAGATACCGCCCCATATGTGCCGAAAAGTCATCGAAAATTACCTTTTCCGGATCAAGGTTTGCGAGGAAGCCCTAGGTGGACATTTGAATGATGTTGTATTTCACACATAATGGCAAAAACCAAACTTTCATTTGAAATAAAAGTTTCATCGAAATTCGAATTTTTTGTGTTTTATTTCAATTTACTTTCGGAATTTAAAGTTGGAAAACCCTGTACTTCAGGTGAATAAATTCACCGAAAAAGAGATAGACGACTCATTTTCTCTTTCTTGCACTCGTATTCATAGGCAATTGAATGTGTTTGCTGTCAGCAGATGTAAACAACGCTCATTTTTAAATCAATTTATATTAATTTGCTCCTGCCATCGATGGTTAATTTATTTTCCATGACTGATAAGAGTGAACAGAAAGAATTGATAAGAATCGAAATTAACTAACTGATCCAAAATTGCATTTCACTGCTGATTATTCAAGTGGTAGGAAGATGCACAACTCAGATTAAATATATGCATATGTAAACGGGTTGTGCATTTATCATAACTTCAAATTGTATAAAGGAATTCATGAATATATTTATTATATAAATTCACGCTAGTGTGAACGGTTGATGCGATTTCTATAAATCTCATCATATTTCTTCACATGAATATATCCCTAGTCTAAACCCACCGTTACAAAAATTGCCCCGCATTTCCCCGCAAAACTTTTTTGACGAAAGTGTTCCTCAAAGTGTCTGTTATCATTCAGCACTTGAATTTTTCACCCGAAACCCCCCTTTTTGGATTTTTTTTCTCAATATTAACCCGAAATGTTAATTAGAAAAACTGTAATTTGAAGTTGTGCCTTTTCATTAATAATGTGAATTATTTTTTATGGATGTGGCCGCCCAGTTATGTAATAAGAAATTGTTCGATCATTCAAGAACAACTGGGCAGGATATAACTGCCTCAACTCCCGTGAGGAATTCATTATACGATTTCGTTATAGGAAAAAAAAATTTAACCAACATTTCGTCAACTTTGCAAGCGCTTCTACGAAAGAAAATTGTGAGATTTATTAGTAAATTAGTAGAAAAGTTGGGCTCTGCAAACAATATGGTGGACCAATTTTCAAATAAAGAAGATAGATGGCTGATGTTGGAATTTGTAATTCCTTCAGAAACTGGTAATTGTAGTGTTTTCTTATTATAAATGTTGCTTTAAAAATATTTTATAGGTTACAATATTTTTTATGTTATTTAGGGACTGCGGCACCGAGTAGTGAAAATGGTTCATCTCTAGGAAAGAGAGGCCTAAAAAAAATTATGAAGAATGTAAAAAAATGTAAATTTTGAACATTGCCCCATTTCCCCTCTCTCCTTTTGGATTTTTGGTGAAACAGAGTTTGAAATGAACTCAGCGTATCCGAAAACCCCAGTCTACCAAAAATTGGATTTGCCCGAACCTGACGCGAGTAAACGCGATGCGAACGCGATTTCAATGCGGCGAAACTGTGTGTGGAATGTTTTGCCGCGAATGAACGCAGGTGATGGTTGCCAGACGATTTATCTATAAATATCTTCACAACCGAACTCATCAATCGAAAATAAAAATTGAGTTGTTGAGAGAAAAAGTAACCAAATACCACTGAGAATAATGTTTCATTTGCTGTACTTTCAATTTAGATTTTCGGTTGAAGCTTTCTTGAAAAAAATACAATATATTACTAAATTAAATGTCTCACAATTCAACTGTTTACAGAATGGAGCTGTGATATCATATCTGGCATCCTTGTGCTGGGTTATTTACATGCGGAATGGAGTGGAATAAAACATCAAAAAACGCGCGATCTGACGCGATCAGTATGTCATAGTACGCGATGAGTTCCAATTCATAGCTCCACATCGCATCGCACCGCGTTTGATGTGTCCTCGGCCTAAGTACTTATCGGACCGCCCTCGTATAGTGATTATTACGCTGTTGACAGCTGGATGCGTTGATGTTGTCTGAAAATCGATACCTTTCTGGTGGTATCGGTTCTGACGCTACGGAGTGTCGCAGAACGAATTCCAATGAATATTTTAACACCTTACGACAGTACCTAAAGCGTTACATAGGGGCTTTTGAAAATTCGAAAAATTGCCAAAATGGCGGCCATTTTTGTTCAAAATGAGTAATTTTTCATGAAAAATTGTTGTTTAGGAGCTCATAAAAAATCTAGAAAATGAGATATCAAAAAACAGTTATGTAACGTTTTAGATAATTTATTTTTACATGCTGATAAAAAATTTCAGCCCAATCGGTCAAATTGATCCTGAGATATCGATACTACCAGTTGAAAAAACATGGTTTTGAGAAAAACGCATTAGCAAAATATTAGCTGGACGCTTTTTAAAAGCCAACTAAAATCCAATAAAATCTAGTTTTCACCAGATTCAACTTCTAGTCAAGGCAAGATCTTTCCAGAGGGGGCGGCTGAAGGGTATTGCGCAGCGTTTATGTAGTTAGCATTGCTTTCTCTCGCCCGTGGTTCACTGATAATGGAGCATAAATAATTCGCACCAACATCGACATCCTTGTAGCCCAGGCGTTGTCGATTTCGGAAGGGCACTGGCATCACACATTATTGAAGTATGTGAATCGTGTCACGCTCTGCTCTGGGAGGAGTTGGAGGACCAGGTGGAAATGAGCGCCTTTTTGTTGTTGCATTTCTCTTTGACCTCGTGCTTTTGTTTTGGCCCATCGCTTTCTTCCTAGCAGCTTTTTGTCTGTTTGGGGTCTTTACTTTACTTTTTATTTTGCTTCACTGCGAAGCTCGAGGGTGAGTTCTCGTTACGATTGTGTGCGGTTATGTAACCAGCTCGAGCGCGAACGTGAGTTTCACCCTCGCAAAGATGACGCGCGCACATGTGGTGGTAAAATTTGCTCAGCTGGTTTTCTGATTATGTTTCCCAGAGTTTTAGCCTAGCCGCACAAAGCGAGCCATACTGGTTGGAGGCCTACTTGTTGTTGTTCTTCGTTCTAATTAGATACAATGAATACGAGGGACGGTTACACTTATGGGCGGTAATAGAAATATGTGGGAGGTAGGAATGAAGCGAAATAGCTTATAGTCGTATACATGATGGTAATTGCAAACACTTTGCAAAATCACCTACAGATAACAATCATTTTAATTTCTTCGAAAATAAGATACAGTTCACGTCAAATAAAAATGGTATTTTGCTTTAAGGAACCTTTAACATAATCGTGACGTTGTGACATTTTACTTTTGACACTACTGAGAATTTGGTACGCAGCACCATCCCTGAAATTCAGGAGAAGGGAGATGAGTCGTTTTAAGATCACCATCTTCATATATCTCGAAGAAAGTACTTGTGATTTCGCCTCTTTATTTCTCTTTTATCAAACGCATGAACAACATCAGCTGTATATAGAGAGAAATCTTCATCTGACATCTGAAATTAAACAAGATTTACCTTCCGATAAAGTTCGCGTTTGTCAATTCCGTGTGCGATATCTTCAGTCTTCGATCGTGATTCCTTCACTTCTCCTCACAATGTTTGGTACGTTTTGATTATATATTTTTCACAGAACACTTTCTCTCAACAGACCTCTATTTTATTCCTCCCCAATAGCACCGTTTTTTTTTCACTCAACACTACAGGTACCAACCGCACAAATTAGAGCAGCCGCAACCTTGCCTACAACACGTCGTCTTCAGCCTCTGCTGGCTTCACTTTCATAACTTCTCAACCACGATTATCGACCAACTGGGCATCACGACAAAACAGATCACATCCACATGGCTCGCAGGCTCCAACAAATCGTGACGTATTATGATTTCTGCGATCAATGTTGTTGCACACCACTGACTGTTGCACACATACACAAACTGCCCCCAGCTCAAACCGTCGCGTTTGTCGTTTCGGCGGCGTCGTCGTCGTCGTGGTTGTTGTAGGGTTTCACAAACCTACGGGGCATATTATTGCACCGTCGTCGTCGTCGTCAAGCGTTATACTCTGCGAAGAAAAACAAGAATGGTTGAAATAAAAAAAAAACAAAAACAACTGAATGAAACTGTAATTGTAGCTAAGCGTGGAGTGGAAACGCAGGGCTTCGAGAGAATAATGTATCAGCTGAAAGTTTTCGTAGAACTGAAGCTAAGCTGAAACATTTTTCAGCCATCCACAAACCGTGTCTTTTTCATTAGACTCATGCTTCTCATGGCGGAGGTGGTCACAAAAACACAAAATAGTGACACAAAAAAAAATCTATCATATTCATTTCCATCAACACTCATAATTTGCGAATGGTGCATTGGTGCAGTATTGAGCAATCGCAGTTGTGCGGTAAAGATAACGCCCTAATATTGTGGAGAGAAAAGGCGGAGTATTTCTGTTCAACCAAAAAGTTATGCAAATTAATTTAATTTTTCAAATGTTTCAAAAATGTATAAACAAATAGGTAATATTGAGGATGAAGTGTCAAATGGAATCAAAAATTTGCATAGCTTCATTCATACAGTGATTCAAACCCGTAATCGTACTCCACCATGCAGATATCTTTTCCCTTCTTTTGAAAGTCGAAAACAAGCTTTCGGGACTTTCTATTTAGATAAAGTCATAGTGTCATATGAGAGTTAAAAGGTTTGCTATCTGTTTTCAGAAAAATGGTTTTTATTTCTCTAGAAATGGCGAATGTATGTGCTAATGTATGAAAATTGACTCAAACTCATAATCGTACGCTGGTTGAAATCTCTACTCGATTTTGAAGGCGTTGGCCAATTTCCGTATTCCATCATTATTATGGTATCCCTTTTTCATTACAACTATCTTTAGCTGTTTTTGGCCTTATCTACGAGTTTTTTTGTGTATTCGGAAGGAATATTTATCAATTTTTTCATCAAGGGGTTTTTGAAATCGTTATTTTTAGAACTTTAATGGTTTCTATTTTTCTACACAGATAACTTCCTCAGTTTTTACTGAAATTGATATCGAAAGATTGTAGAGGAATATCAATAACTTTTGAGTAGTTGTAATGTAACCATGTGCGAACTTTATATGTCTTGAGCCCTGGGTCATTGTCTTGGCAAAACTTGAACCCTCGATTCCATCACATTTTGTTGACAATTTGCTTCATATTTTCCCTCAGAATGTTCAAGTAAACATTCTGATCCATTACACTGTCGATAGAAACCAAATTGAGCAAACAAAAAGTTTGTAATGTGCCTAGGAAGGGCAACTTGATGCCCTAGCACGGAGGGACAAACAGTATTTCAGCAAAAAGAAAACAGTAACTCCAATTTGATTATTCCAAACAGCATGAAACACATCAATGTCTTACTTGTAAGATGTTGTTTCCGTAGATGGGTCCTAATTTGATATTTTTGACTCCGATGGTTATCGTTTCTTATAGAGGAAGCCAACGATGAATTAAAAGTTAAAAAACATCTGAAAGCAACGTTTAAACATGGTGGTGGTGGAGGCATGGTATGAGGGTGCATGTATGGGCAATTTGGTTTTCATCGATGTTGTATTGGATCAGAATGTTTACTTGAACATCCTGAAGGAAAATATGAAGCAAAGTGTCAACAAAATGTGATGGAATCGAGGGTTCAAGTTTTGCCAAGACAATGACCCAGGGCTCAAGACATATAAAGTTCGCACATGGTTACATTACAATTATTCAAAAGTTATTGATATTCCTTTACAAGCATCCGACATCAATCTCAGTAAAAAACTGAGGGAGTTATCTGTGTAGGAAATTTAGAAACCATCAAATTACTAAAAATAAGGATTTTAAAAATCACTTGATGAAAAATTTATAAATATTCCTTCCGAATACACCGAAAAACTCGTAGATAAGACCAAAAACAGGTAAAGATAGTTGCAATGAATAAGGGGTACCATACTAATGGTGGAATTCGGAAAGTGGCCAACGCCTTCGAAATCGAGTAGAGATTTCAACCAACGTACGATTATGAGTTTGAGTCAATTTTCATACATTAGCACATACATTCGCCATTTTTAGAGAAATAAAAACCATTATTCTGAAAACAGATAGCAAACCTTTTAACTCTCATATGACACTATGACTTTATCTAAATAGAAAGTCCCGAAAGCTTGTTTTCGATTTTCAAAAGAAGGGAAAAGATATCTGCATGGTGGAGTACGATTACGGGTTTGAGTCACTGTATATATAAAAATGAATTTCTGTCTGTCTGTCTGTTTCTTATGGACTCGAAAACTACTGAACCGATCGAAATGAAAATTGGTACGTAGGGGTTTTTGGGGCCGGGGAAGGTTCTTATGATAGTTCGAGACCCCTCCCCACTCTCTAAGGGTAGGGGGGGGGGTGTTCTGCCATACAAATGAAACACAAATTTCTGCATAACTCGAAAACTAATCAAGCAAAGGGAACCTAATTTGGCATGTGGTGGTTTTAAGGTGCGATAAATGTTTTTACGTTGATTAGACACTCCGCCCCCTCTCTAATGGGGGGCTACCACACAAATGAAACACAAATTTCTGCATAACTCGAAAACTAATCAAGCAAAGGGAACCAAATTTGGCATGTGGTGGTTTTAAGGTGCGATAAATGTAACGAAATAGATCTTCGTTCGAAGTGGAAATGGAATTTAATGTGATAAAACGCACTTCTGTATCGTCTTCTATATATATAAATAAAAATGTAAGGGGTTGTATCTAAGACACGACCGCATATTTCAGACGTAGAACTACGCAATTATATTATGCAATCCACTTGTTTACCACTTCGAATATTATTTTAGAACGCATAGAAATTTTTGTAATAGATTATGTTCGTCGTTACAAATAAATTTGATGAACGTCCTTTTACGTTTGATATGATGCCTAGGACTGCCAAAACATGTGGACGGATAAATGTTTACGTAGTTCTCAAACCGCGAAAGTTCATTCACCTCTAGTTTCTGAAATGACGATTTTCCTAGTCTTTTCAGTTTAAAAGTACGTTTTAGGGAAACATATTCCGGTCTGCACAACGACCAGCGAGTGCAAAAGTACTCAACACCAAAAAATGCCCCCGACTTGCATGTATTTGCAAAGCGAATTCCACCAGGCACATTGATTTTGAAGTCCGTGTTAGGGAAACACAGCTCAACGGAAAAAAATACGCCCAAATTGCATGTAGTGATCCCCGATAATCGTTCGGTTAATCGACTAATCGAATACCTCCTACAGAAATCGATTATTAATCGAACGAATACTGCACAACCAATAATCGAAGCGAACGAATAATTTACGTCAATTAATCGATCCAAACCCAGAGAGAAAAATACGTACGGCCGCTGCAGTTTTATCCTGAAAATCAATCATTATCTTTGATGCTCCCCTTAGTTCGTAAACGATGCTCAATGCCGTCAAGGCGAATTAAGCTTCGTTTACGACTTAAGGGGAGCGTAAAAGATAATAATTAAATTTCAGGCGGAATGAACACTTTTTTGATTCCAAATGGCTTTCTAGCAAATGACTAATATTAATCTAACTAATTATTTCTCTCTCTCTGTGACGATTAATTGATTATTCGATTATTTGGGGCGATTAATCGTATCGAATAACAAACTGCTGAAAACTATTCGATTAGCTGATGAACGATTAATTTCAAAAATCGGGGATAACTACTTGCATGTATATTTGCAAAGCGGATTTCCACAGGTACATCGATTTTGAAGTCTGTGTTGGGGAAACCGTAAATCGAGCCAATCAAAACTTGTTAGTTAGGGCGTTTAGATAACGCTTGTCATTTTACAGGTATTCAATTGTTCATCTCATGGAAAATAATATTTTAATCATTGTGATATCATCTTTCCGATCTGTTAAGAAATGTTCGAGTTATAATCATTCAAAATACGGGTAGGGTTAGCACACAATTCGGCAGAAACAATTGTATGGGAAAAAAGGAAGTTCTTCCAGTTTTCATGAATTTAAACCGTTTAGAGATTAGCAAACTGTAGTGTATAGCATATCAAACAAATCTTAGAAAATTTCCGATTCGATTGGTATGCAAATCATAAGAATTCGTTCACAGTGAACATAGTCATTAAACATTAAACATTTATATCATAAAAAACGTGACCTGTTTTCTGATTTGGCACCCTTCCTGAAAGACGAAAGAGTTCTACGTCAAAAATATATCGTCGAATGTGTTGATAAGAGCAAAACTCGAGGAAGGAATTGTCTGATATAGGGCTATCTTCATTCTATCATATTTTCCGTATCAAACTTGTGTCTGAAAATAATCTGATATTATAATGTCGAGTTTTGGTAGAAGTACTGAAATGTTATAGTAAAAAAAAAATATTTAACCAGCATCCATTTCATTCCTATATCGTTCCTGACGACCTTTCAATACAGAGATCGAACCGGCAACGGAGACCTTCTACGATTTGAAATCGAGAGTGGCTTATTTATAAAGCCTGTTTCAGTTTAAAAATAATAACTGGACTGTTTCAGTTATAATCTGGTCGCATAAAATAGGTCATTTATCAGCATTGAAAAAACGCACAAAAAAGGGAACTTTTCGTGTGTGTTACCACCCATTATTCTCTGCACAGTACTGTTGGTAACCGCATTTGCTATCTTGTTACACCACATTTTCATTCGAGCTGTTTAATGATGTGATGTGTAGAAGCTTTAAACTTCCTCAGTTCATTCACCTCTATTCTTGAAAGATGCCAATTTAGAAAACTTCATTTATTCATTCAACATTGAACTCACTTAACTCCAAACGCTCCGGGCCTTGAAAAGAGTTCAACCATTCATACGGACTCGTAATGAATAGCATACCAAACAAATCTTTTAAAAATCTTCGATTCGATTGGCATGCAAATCATCAAAACCCGTTTGCAGCAAGAATAGTTATTAACGTGAAAACTGTTTCATGAAAACGTGACCAGCTCTCTGATTTGGCGCCCCAACTGATAGACGTAGTCCTACGTCAAAAAATTATTCCGATTAGGTTTTGATGGAACCGTCAGCATGAGTTCCTCGAATATCTTGTATACTTTATTATCACTCTGGATCTCGAGCATCCCACGTTACCTTGACATTCATTTTCAGCGTCCATTTAAGAATTGCCGAATATTTCTCGATTGGACGAGGTTAGAGGCAATTGATGGGTTGAGGTTCTTCTTGACGAAATTGACCCCGTTGTCGCGATGCCACAGAAAGATGCGAGGACATGATTTGCGTTGGTATGATTGCTATGATTTGCGCTGGATATGATTGGCATAGGAGAAATCGATTCCTCTTTTGAGCGTTAATAATTCTTTTCCGTTTCAATGAAGTGGTATGGTAATAATTCCATTCGTAAGATAAAATATCTAAAGGCGCGTCCACATTATGCTGAATGATGCCGATCGGCCTGTACCAGGCGGCATATTCGGTTCGTTATGTAATGTGGACGCCCCATCGAGTGCATGAAGCCGCAGCCGTCACGAACACACGAAGCCCAATGTCGTCAACGACAATTTACTTCGTTTTATTTTGGTTCGACTTTCTTCGATCCGGACCCACTTGTTTCGGGTTGGGTTCGGTTTGATTCGAGTTGGTTTTTCGGCAAGCCCGGGCGGTACGTCCACATTTAGTCGGCTTTACCGGGCGGCCAAGGCCGATTGGCGTAATGTGGTCGCGTCTTAAGAGTCATATGTTTGCTACTTATTGACCCTGGAAATAATTCCAATAGCATAAAAATAGCTTTGAAAACAGACTAATGAAATCAAACTACTCTGTATATAAGCCGGTGCCCGATGATTACCCTAATGCAACTTAGATAGAAAGCTTTAAAAACAACTTTGTGGGAGATATTTATACTCTAGAGAAAAACTTCTTCGACAAAGTTGTTACATATAATAGAGCGCTCATTTTTATGTTGTCAAAAATAGGTTGACCAAGATTGTCGATGAAATAAAAATTCTAACTTTCTAATCATTACAGATAAAGATAAATATTGTTCAACAAAGTTGTAGCCCCAGTATTTTAATCAACTTTGTAGAGCAAAACATTTTTCTATCTTTTGATATAATTGATTTTGCCCTTTTTTTTTCAAGTTGCATTGAGGTGACCATAAAAAAAAGGTACTTTTATGTTTCAAATCCTCCATCAAAGCTGTCTTCGAACGATTTTTAGAGCTTATCAAAACCAACATTTTATGATGCAGAACTTGTAAATATCTTAATGCTGCTCAAAGTAATTGATGGTTTTTCACTCAAAAACTCATGATTTCAATTTTTCACTCAAACACAAAAAAATAATGTAGTTTTGAAAATCACATATTATGTAGAGTGAAATTTGTTCTTTCAAATGCCGCCAATAAAATTTGTTCATGTTTGCCCCAAAAAGAATGAAAAACAAATGAACGTATTTTTCGGGAAGAAATATCAATATCTTTGAGTGGAATTGAGATATTGACAAGTACTGTATCGCAAAATGTTTATATTAGTAAGTTCTAAAAGTCTTTCGAAGACAGTTTGCAGTTTGAGTTTGAAATATAAAATTTAGAAAAAAGAACAGTTTTTTCATGGTAACCCTAACGCAACTTAGAAAAAATGCGCTATATCGGTCATTTCAATACAAAAAAAGTTGTCTTAAATAACTGCTATAACATTGTAGAACTATATTTATCTCTATCTATGAAGATAAGAGAGTTATATTTTTTATTTCATCGACAATTTTGGTCATCCTGTTTTTGATAACATAAAAATGAGCGCTTTATTATATGTAACAACTTTGTCGAAGATAGTTTTTATCTAGAGAAACTGTCGAGCTCTAAATGGTAATTTCCACGTAAATGCACCTCCTGGACCATTGTGCATTGTGCAGTGGTTGTGTAGAATAGCCTTACAGCCCAACCGGCCTTAGTTCAATCCCTGCTTGGCAGCGTTTTAGAATTTTTTTGGACAATTCCAGACTGACGTTCAGACTTAGAGAATGAGCAGTTTGTTCCATACATACAAACATTTCAACACTATTAGATACAGGTACTTTTATTTGTATATTTGACGCTGTAACACATCTTTTCTGCAAAGGATGATATCGTACTGCATCGAAATCCGGGCACTTAAGCGCTTTCGATGATAACGTCAACTACTAAAAATATTGACATATCAAAGCATAAAAAAAGTCACAGGAGGGTTGTGTAGGAGAAACGACCGCATAGTTGACGTAGGATTCCGTTAGGCTATCTGTTGTTTTGGATACGTTTCAGGAATTACATTGTTAAACTCTTCGATGATGATTTGGTGGCCCGGAAAAGGGTCGTTGTTTTTAGGGTTGTTAGGTATTGTTTGTTCACAACCGAGTGATGATAATAGAAAGGGTGGTTATTAGACATTGGATAGTGCGTATCACGACAGAAGATGCCAAAGTGGAATGGAATATGATGAAAGCCGCCCTCTGTGGCCCAGAACGAAATGTCCCATCATGAAATGATTAAGCAAAAAGCGTTTGAAATTGGACAATTTTCACGATGTGCTCGATTTTAGATTTTTAATTTGTACCCCAATATGTTCCCGAAAGACCTAATCCTACGTCAAAATACCGTTCCCATAGAATGAGAAGACTTTCACGTAAGTTATGAACCACAGAATTCCACAAAATCATATCATATTTGTTCAGAATTTGTAAATTTCTTCATTGTGCCTTGATTTTGAATTCGGCCACTTTTTTATTTATGATTTGAATTCCAGGCACTTGCTTTCAATTCCGGGCACATTTTGTCGGCAGCATTTCTTTGAGTAAAAATTAGTTATTAATTTTTGTAGAGAAACAATGGAATAAGTATTCCATTATAATCTTAAACCAAACATCGATAAGGAACGAAAGTTATGAAATTTATTTTATGATTATCATTTCGAGAACATACTCTTATGTTTACTTTGACCCGTCCGGATTCAAAATCATCTTCTGAATGTGCTTCTTATTTCGGACATGGGTTTGTGAAACACAAATGTTTGTTTTGATTTTTGACATTTTTTGTCAACAGATAGGTACAATCAGGGAAGAAAAGTGGAACTTGAGAGAAAAAAGTGGCAACGATTTGTGGCAAGAAAATGAAAACAGTGAAAAAATTGACAGATTGTTTACGCTCTAAAAATTTAACATAATGTTAAGATGTCTCTAAAAGGGTGGGAGACATCGTATATAAGGTGGGAGGTTCGTATATAATGTTATTAATATTGGCATCATCATGATAAACACGGCGATTGGGATAGAAATTACGAACTGAAAATTGAATAAAATATACATATAGACGCTGAAACGCTGTGGACAAATATTATAATGCATTTTTATCGGTTTATGTATAATGCATTATCAAAATAAACCCATATGTATTGTAATCATAACTTGCTGTGCTATTCATAACAACATTTATGGTCGTATTCCATCAATGATGACAAATGTGTAATTTACGAAGCAAGCTTCGCCATAGAAACTGAACATTGAATAAAAAAATTAAAATGTGGTAAGAGCATCAGTTGAAATATTTCAAAGCATTCTCATCGGAATAAATTGAATGATATTAGGCTTTCAAAAAAGTCCTGCGGTATTTCCGCTGTCGTCGAAAATTGCGACAAAATCGCTGAATTAGCCGAGAAAGACCGGCATAGTAGCAGCCGTAGCATCGACCAAGAGCTGGGGATAAGTCATCAAACCGTTATTAATCATTTGAAGAAGCTTGGATTCACAAAGAAGCTCGATGTATGGGTGCCACACACGTTGACGCAAAAAAACATCTTTGACCGTATCGACGCATGTGAATCGCTGCTGAATCGCAACAAAATCGACCCGTTTCTGAAGCGGTTGGTGACTGGCGATGAAAAGTGGGTCACTTACGACAACGTGAAGCGCAAACGGTCGTGATCGAAGCCCGCTGGAGCGACTCAGACGGTGGCCAAGCCCTCATTAACGGCCAGGAAGGTTCTGCTGTGTGTTTGGTGGGATTGTCAAGGAATAATCTATTATGAGCTGCTTCCCTATGGCCAAACGCTCAATTCGGACCTGTACTGCCAACAACTGGACCGCTTGAAGGTAGCACTCATGAAGAAGAGGCCATCTTTGATAAACAGAGGCCGCATTGTCTTCCATCAGGACAACGCCAGGCCACACACTTCTTTGGTGACGCGCCAGAAGCTCCGAGAGCTCGGATGGGAGGTTTTTTTGCATCCGCCGTATAGTCCGGACCTTGCACCAAGTGACTACCACCTGTTTTTGTCCATGGCGAACGAGCTAAGTAGTCAGAAGTTAGCTACAAAAGAGGCCTGTGAAAATTGGCTATCCGAGTTTTTTGCCAATAAGGAAGCGAGCTTCTATAACAGGGGTATTATGAAGTTGGCATCTCGTTGGGAACAAGTCATCGAACAAAACGGCGCATATTTCACTTAAAACAGATGATTGTACCTAATTTTATGAACAAATGAAAATTAAAAAAAAATACCGCAGGACTTTTTTGACAGCCTAATACAATAATTATACGACTAAATAATGTAGGTACGCTTGAAAAACAACATAAAAATATTTTTTCTGAATAAATTTATTTTTTTCAGCTTCGAACACACCCCGTAAAAAGCCTTTTTTTTTAAATACCCTCTGTCTAGAATTTACAATGTAATGAATTGTTAACGTCAATTAGTTTCTAGTAATCAGCTTTTTTTCTATATTTTTTAGTATTATATATATTTTCCATGCCAAACCGACATAGTGGTTCTCAGATTTTCGTGTAAATTGGTAGTTTTGTTCCTTATCGTTAAATATTATATCTCATTCCATTTTAGGGTGGCTCGAAAAATCTAGTTTTTCCCCTTTTTTCCAAAAATATTTTTTTTCAAAAATTCATATCTTTCGAACTACTAAACCGATTCAGATGATCGACATATCAAATTGGCAAGTTAGCTAGTTTTTTGACGTAGGACTACGTCTTTCATTTCTATACCGGGGTGTAAAATCAAAGTTTTGAAACCGAAAGCGTTACGCCGGAGACCGAGATTTTGAGCGTTAATAGCTCCTGAACAACTGAACGAAATGGTATGATAAACACTTCATTCGAAAGATAAAATGTCTACGCGTTATATACTTGTGTCCTTTTGATACAAAAACTTGTCTCAATAGCCTTAAAATTGTTCTCGAAACAGGCTATTGAAATCATCCACTCAGTTCTAATTGAACAGCGTTTGGAGCATGTTGTCGCTGTTGTGGTGAAGCTCTTCGTTTATCATGAAAACGCGAATGAACGGTGTCACCAAGAGCCTGTTTGTGCACCTTAGGCCAGAAGGGAATCCATCAGGAGGAGAGTGATGCCACAAACGGTTCCCCAGGAAGACATCGCTACATACACACATACATGCGCGGAATTCTTTCCGTTTGGATGCCATTCAGCATCGAGAAAGTTCCGGAAAGATCTAATCATTTCAGGAAAATAATCTGCCAGTTCCTCTGGGAATTTAAAAATACATTCATGTGAAAGAGTTTATTTTAATGCTTTCTAACCATATAACACAGCGATCAAATACATATGATTTTGTAATTTTTCAACCAAGTGTAATTAGCAGGAAAGCTTCTGAAGATTATTCTTCCCCATCAGAAGGATATTTCCGTATCCAATATTGTATGCGCACGCAATCGATTATTTCTCAGTCGCCGAAAGTTTCGAGCTCAGAGTTTGCCTTCCAAATTGCCATCGTAAACCACACCTTCTCTCGATTCAATCTCGCACAAAAAGCACACTTAAGCGATATTCTGGTGGTGAGACGTATTCATTTTTGGTGAGGACATCGACAAGACAACATCGTTGCCTAACGTGCTGGAGGAGGTGGACGGTGAAGGATCGACACATACACGCGCAGAATTCTTTCCGTTTGGATGCCATTCAGCATCGAGAAAGTTCCGGAAAGATCTAATCATTGCTGGAAAATAATCTGCCAGTTCCTCTGGGAATTTAAAAATACATTCATGTGAAAGAGTTTATTTTAATGTTTTCTATCCATGTTACACTGTGACCAAATATTTTTCAATCAAGTGCTATTAACAGGTGGTTATCGAGTTAGTATTAACCACTGGTGGGCTTACAGTATCGAGGAAAATGTGGAAATATCTAATCGTTGCTGGAAAATAATCTGCCAGTTCCCCATGGAATTGAAAATTTACATTCAAGCGAAAGAGTTTATTTTAATGTTTTCTATCCATAATCCAGTTATACCATAGATATAACCCACTTCCTGTTTTTTGAAAAAATACTATACTTATATATAAAAAATATAAGAAAAAATTTTGTTTTCTTAATTATTGATCGTAATTGTTCTTTATAGTTTTCATTCAAGGGCGCTATACTTTTTTTTATTTTTTCTCGAAAGCTGAGGATTTTTCAGATAACATATCCAAAAATGTGTTCTTCGTTTTTAAACTATGATCATTCAAAAAATCATTCTTCTCTTCTTTCCAAAAATGACGTTTCTCAAAAATTCATAACTCTTAATCTACTGAACCGATTCAGATAATCGACATAGTTAATTTAAGTCAATAATTTCACACTTGCAAAAAATTATTTTTTTTATTTAAAAAAAAAACAGATACAAGTGCAATATTTTTCCAAAAAATGCTAGGCTTTGATTTGATATATCGATTATCTGAACCGCTCTAGTAGTTCAAGTGTTATGAATTTTTGAGAATAGGAAAAAGGGGAAGAAATTAATATTCCGAACTATCGGTTAACTTTAAAAAATTATAACTCAAAAAAGAAAAAAGAATATAACTAATTTTGAGTACAAAAAAGTAAATGTTTAAAAAATTCTCAGTTTTCAAGAAAAAATATAGAAAAATATAGCGCCGTTGGTCCCGAAACCATGTAAACTATAAAAACGGATACAATCAAGAATTACGAAAACAAAATTCAAATTTCTTGCATATTTTTCAAAAAAAAAACTAGCTAATTAACTTCAATTTGATGTATCGATCATCTGAATCGGCTTAGTGGTTCAAAAGTTATGAGTTTTTGATAAAAGTCATTTTTGGGAAAAAGTGAAAAAAATCGAATCACCCAAAAAAAAAGTTACAGGAGGGTTGTGTCCGAGACACGACCACATAGTTGACGTAGGATTCCGTTAGGCTATCTGTTATGTTGGATATGTTTGGTTGTTGGGTATTGTTTGTTCTTTCCACCAGTGTTTACCGAGTGATGATGACAGAAGGATGGTAAACAGTCGTTGGATGGCGCGTTTCAGATAAAAGATACTGAAGTGGGACGAGACATAATGAAAACCATCCTCTGTGATCCTAGACGGAGACATTATATGTATGAATGAGATAAAGAAAAAAAAAATCACCAATGTATTTTAAGATTATTACCAATACCGAACACAATTATCAATTTTTCTCATCAGTAAAATCATGTTACTTTCATATACAGCAAACATATTTGAAATGGAAAAAGTAATTTTCTTTGATAATATTTACTTTCTGAGTATTTATTCAACACAATGCGAATTTCAATTGGACTAACAACACCTAATACTATTTGTAGAGCAAATATATAAACTATCCTTGGGTGAAAATGAACACAACAAAACAGACAGCTTAAACCAAACGATCCGTTCTCGAACGGGAACAAACCTTGGTTTTTATTTTGAAATTTGAAATAAATTGTTTCATATATCAAGTCATTTTAAACACAACTGCTGCCATATACAATTTAACACTTACACTTGTGCCAAATTTTTCACAATACACGATCGGTCATTGATATGAAATTTCACGAGGTAACCAACATTAAAGTTCCAAATTTGAATTTTACTTGCTAGAATTAATTGTATCACTAACCTTATATTTGCAATGCCGAATACATTTCAGTAGGAACAAAAGCTCCCCATACTTTCATGTATTTGCAATGCCGATTTTCCCCAGGCAGCTTGGTTTTGATGTCTCTGTTAGGGACTCGCCGCATGTATCGTCAATTTCGACGAATTAGAAGTGAGTATTTCCGTTAGGATAGGGGTTGAGATTTTTCAATTGTTCGATAGTTAGTTCCATGACATATATAATTTTCTTCAATATAAAAAATTGTTATGGAATGCCGAAATTGATTGACGCAAAAATTACATCAATTCATTATGAAATGACTGAGCAATAAGCGTTTGAAATTGGTCAATTTTCACTATGTACTCGATTTTCGATTTTCAATTTGTACCCCAATATGTTCCCGAAAGACGTAATCCTACGTCAAAATAATACAGGTTCAATGTTTTACCATAACGAGAAGAAGCTACCAATTTTCACGAAAATCTGAAAACCACTATATCAGTTTGGCATGGAATGGCTGAAGTAATACTGTTTTTCATGTCTTTTAGTGCGGTCATAATAATAATTAGGATTACTGCATTTGTATTGATGCTAGAAAATATCATGAACTTCCTTGAATAGTGGATATAATATAATTCACTTTATGTATTAGAGATGAACCAGCTTTTGGCTGAAAATCTCTTCAATAAAGAAAGAAAAAAAAATGAAAAAAAAAAACTTTATGTATGTATATATATTATAAATATTTTCAAACAAATACATTTGTCAAACAAACTGCAAAACTAAATACTTTAAATACTTTGTGCCTTCATTTTTTGAGTTTAACGTTCAAAGGCCCTTAAATAAAAATGGCATTGGAACAGCAGAGTAAAACTGACATACAATTATGACGGATGATTGCTTTTTGATTGGCGCGTGCTCCAACTGGCGAACCGCCAAATAAAAGGCACTCCAACTAAAAAAGCGCCAATAAGCAAATGGTACTGCAAAACTGTGAAAAATATATTAAAAATATACAATCGAAGACTCTTTTTGTCGTTTATGAGTTTGGTTTTTTAAAGTTACTACTAGGCATGTTTGCGGATTAATGGAAAGTTATGATATGTTGGTTTGAAAGTCAAGAATTGGGGAAAAAATATAGAATTCATGTGAATGGAGACGACTTTTGTGTACAGCACATGCCACTGGGGCCTTTTGCTGATTAAGTAAGTAAGATTTCTTCCAAAACGTCATAACTTCACAACCATTGAGTCGATTTCAAAAATCGTCATATGAAATGAAATCTTATTCTTCTATGAATCAACTTTAATCTGTCATTCACACAAACTCAAAAATTAAATACTACAGAAAAACTTTAATTATAAAGCTTAGAGAATTTGCGACTTAATTTTCCACAATTTGCTCTTTCACACCAAATTTCTATCTTGTCGCAATTTTAAACCTCCCAAATTGAATTGTCAAAATGAAGAACGAAAAGCTAGAAAAATTAACAAATAATTGGAGGTTAATAATAAAGCAAAGGTAACCTTGGATTTTTAAAAACCATCTCAGAAAAATATTGAAAAAAAACATTCCTTTTTTAATTTCTCTTTCAAATTTTGATAAAATTGCACTGAATGGTTGAATAAGGGCAATATTAATATTTGAATAAACTTATGTAATTATAAACATGTTTATATAAACCTTCCCATCTTCTCATTCTTCCTTAAAGACCTTGCTTCAAAACAGCTAGAAATCCATACACTCTCAAATCAAGTGTGCCTGAAAAAAATTTATTTTTCACGTAAACAAGCGATGAAAATGTGGACACTTTTTGGTCAGTGAATTGTATGGAGTTCCACTGCTTTTACTGCTCCACTGCCACTGCATTGTACCGCTTGACACTACACTAAATGGATACAATAGTAACTATCAGTCACATTAATTCAACATGCAAAAAATGTCATGGTTTCGGTATGATATTGAAAGTAATGAAAAATTATTCAATTAGAATTGATTTGATACCCCTTTTTTAGGCTTATTCCAGAGATTCTGTGAAAAAAATGCTGTCGAGCTTCAGAACAAATTTAATAAGTTGAACTAGTTAATGATTTGTTGTATTGATTTTTGGGGATTTCATTTGGGAAATAAATTCTGCACGTAAAACACGGTTCCAACAATGTCACTTTATCCATTACAAAAAGTTTGAGGCGATAATTAGACGAATGTATTCACGATGTTGTGTTGTGTAACGAAATTTCTCCATCGTAGAATGTTGGCGACAACTCGTGTTAGACCAAAGGATAATAGAACAAAACAATCATTCATCCCACTACCATTCTTCATACCCTGCCCTCCCACAGGCCCAAAGTTCCAATAAGTTTTTCCTGAACAAACAGTGTTTTTCTTCCACCATTTGACAGCGACAATAACTACGCTTCGTATTTTCTTCCTCCATTGCATCACACTCACATTGATTTTCCTCGAAGCATGGCTCGAACGGAAACGTCGTCTCCATTCAACACGGGCTGTTTCCGGAAAGATTCAAGTTCTGAACTGAAAATTTCATCGCAATAAAAACACGATAGGCACACTTCGGGCCACTTCGACAGCCGTACGATCAATAATAACATCTAAGAACAACCGGAAGCGATGAAAAAATAAACACAACGCGAGCGACAATCCAATAGCGACGTAACAAAGAAAATTTCCTTTCTACTCGAGCACTCACTGTTGTTGTATTTGCACTTTCAAACCTCAGCAAAGAAATGAAAATGATAACAAAACTAAAGTAAACATTTCTCTGCCATTGTTTTCATAATCTCGTAACTGGTCACGGCGACACTTTCACACTATTGAGATAATTTTCCCAGTATATGAATACATCCGTCAACACTGATGCTGTGCAGCATCTTTCATCCAGAGATTGGAAAATTACACGACAGCTATGCTCTGATCAATCGAGAACCAGCCACACACAATGTTTGCCTTTTTGCCACCAGAACAGAATCAATCGAACCCGAACAAATCGACCGTGGTTTAGACAATTCCATTTGAACTCTTCTCATGAACTGACAGCGAGTCGAGCGACGGCCGACGATCATGGCTGCTGCTTTCCTTTCGAAACCAAAAAACACACAGAGAGAAAAGCAGGACACACCAACACCACTGGAAGGGCGAGAGCGACAGCGCATAGATACGGTAAATTACGGTAAAAGTGGGAGGCATGTGGCGGAGGCAGCATCGCCAAGCGTTCGCTCCCGCATATGTTCGCAGTCAGCTGTTTGGGCTGTCAAATGGGAGTGTGAGCATCGATGTAATTGTGTACGTGTGACGTTTTAATGGTTATGCTAGACAGAAGCGAGACGTATCAGTGCTAATGTTTGGTTTTCCGCCGGGATGCTACATTAGTACAAATGGTCGCAAAGCATATGCGCCATCTGCGTGCCAGTAGATTAAGCCTAGTAGAATGGCGTTTACACCCAAAAAATCTTTGGTAGAAGAATACCGAATACTTTTGGTAATGCAAACATTGGTAAAAATATTCACAAGAAATTACGCTGGATCCAATATTCACCCCTATTCTGTATTTTGATCGATTCGATATATTTCGAACGACTTGATAAAATTCCATTCTGTATTCCGTTCGACCTATTTTAACATTCCGTTCGATCTGTTTCTCTTCGAACATTAGACGGGCAAAACGATCGAAATAGGGAATGCGAAATTATAACTTTATTATAACGTAATAACGGTTTCGAACGAAGTGCAAATCCGGCGAAATGCAGAATCGGAGCGATTGATTCGAGAGATTACCAGAAGGGTGAATCTGAAACCTTCCAAGCCTATTTCACTGCCTAAACCAGGGGTTCTCAAATTGGCCGACATCGACCCCTTGGGGTCGATATTAGTTTCTCAGGGGTCGACATGAACGAAAATTGGTCTTGGGGGTGACGAGGTCTAATAATTGAGCCCCATCAACTAACACATGCTCTTGTTTGAAACTTTCAAGAAACAGTATAAGTTGTGTTACATTATCCAACTTGATTTCTAGTAGAAAGTATTATTGTTGTACTTTTCAAAAAGTAAACAAATAAATGAGCGCGCCTAAGTTCGTATAAGATGAAAAATTTGGGAAGTGAATTTGGCATTTGTGTTCTGAAATTTGTTGGAACTTGAATACACTCATTTACTATTCTAATTCTAGAGATTACATTAGTAGAAATAGAAGGAAAGTCACCAGATTCATCTCAAAACATTATAACATATATAACTTTACATCTATACATATTTTGTTGAATTTTGATGAGGAAATGATGTCAAGTTTACTAGCTCAACCCACGGTTGCCAGACTTCCAGATTTGTCTGGAATCTTCCAGACTTTGGTAAAGTATCCAGATATCCAGATCGTCCTTTGTCTATTCCAGTCTTTCCACACTTTGTCTAATTTTTTACAGAATTAAAAAAAAACTGCAATTCACGTTTGACTTTATTGAGTTGGTTTGGAAAGCTAGTTTGTGCTTGTTTTATTGAAACAGTTATTCAAACAGCGATTGAGAAGTACGATAGCGACAGCTGTGATCACAAATGTTCTCGGAGATGGTCAACACGAGGGGTCCATTAGTCATTTGCGAAGCAATCCGTTCAGTTTATTTGCCGACGAATCGACGAATCTGTCGAAGAAATAGTCACTAGTCTTAAGGTAGTCGAACACTGTCCGGAGGTCAAACAATTGACATTTTTTGACAGATAAAGTTTGGTTTGATATTTATATAAACACTATTTTGTTTGCCACTCTTCAATTATCAACAGTGGAAAACAATGTCAAACATCGAACATGGTGGAAATTCGACTGAAATATTTAAGGTAACCTAACCATGTACCGACGAGTTCGGAGAACAGACCAAAAAAATATTTTAGACATTCAATAACTGAATATTTGCTTGTCGTGTTTAGTGTCAAATATATTTGATAAGTACACGTTGATCAAATTTTATCTGTCAAAAAAAGTCAAATATGCGGCTTCGGACAAACATTGTATGAGCCCTTAGTAGCCAGAACTAGCTATTGGAAGGATGGTATACTGTTCGTGAATGATTGTTTTTATGACATTATATAAGTTACCGAAACGGATTCTAGAACGTTGTATGACGAGATGGTTTCGTTACTCAAGAGGGACGAAATTGCATACCAAATTTATTTCATTAGATATGAGGCTAATGGAGCAAGGACCATGACTTCACCAGGCAACTCACTTGGCGCTTTGCTTAAAACAGATTGTCCATCGTTTTTCAATGTATTATGAAGTGTATTTGCTATAGTTCTGCCTTATGCTGCCTTATGTAAGTATATTCCAGATGAAATTGGAAATCCATACGCGACTAGATGGCCTTCACGGGAAGCAATGGTGCAAAGAGTGCTTAACAGATATGAACCATTCCAAATCTACTTTGGATTTGTAAAACATATTAATCATGTTTATTTATTTTTTTTTTATCTTCGCTTATTTTTCGTCGGCCTATTTCCGCCACTTTAGTGCCAATCACCGACATCAGGGAGGCGACTCCACCTGTTCCTACCTATCAGACTCAACAACTCATGAGCCGGGCCAACTTCTTTTACTTCCGCTCCGAAGGAAGACGTAACCAGAGATTTTTCGCCTCAGAAAATCCCAACGACGCCAGCTGGGATTGAACCCAGGCCGATCGGATTGTGAGGCTGTTACGCTAACCATACAACCACTGGCGCCGTCCATTAATCATGTTGAAAATGCCAAAGTGGTACACTAATATTTATTTGACATTTCTGTCATACATACTCAAAATGATTAACAACACCAACAAGCTGTTTCAAAGTGAAAGTCCTACCGATTCTTCATTCGAGCATTTCACGACTCTTCTGCACGGTATTGGATTTTTTTTCACAAATAAGTTCTTAAAAATGCTAAAAGATCTGAATAAAGTTGCGTTTGATCAAAAAAATTACGGAAGCTTGGAAAATATGTAGGTTGGGACAACGGCTGAACTACACATTAGAGAGTGCGTAAACGATGGAAAAATATCTGTTGATCGGCTTAACGAATTTGAGACTAATGGAATGCATCAACTACAACTTCAACGACTCCTTTTTGGTAAATCTCGCCATGTTGGACCCGTCCAATGTCATCAGAAGAAAACATCAAACCATTCTATTGCTTACTGAAAATTTTCCTAATCTGGTTCCCAGAGAAATGATTCAGCCAATTGATGAGGAATTCAGAGAGCTGCACAACGTTGATTTTTCAGACTATTCTCCGGATGAACGAACCAATGTAGTCATGTTTTAGAGTGATGTTCTAGCCACAACTACCCATGGTGGTCAAATGACATTCCCTCAATTAAGAAAATTTATCCCACACTTACACAGTAGATCCTGAATAGAACGCTTACAGTGAAAAACTTAAAACATGTTTAACAAAGGGCCTGGCCGGGTAAGGGAGTAAAAAGTGCCCCCAAACCAAATCACCAGCTGTATGACAAATATTGTATGGGATATTAAATAAGAAATTTTGGCGGTTTATTTGAACCCCTATGTAGTTTGACGTAGGATCTATAGTGAAAAACGTACTTTTTCGTTCATTTCATGGCATCCTCAAAAGCTTCGAGATAAAAATTTGAAAAAAAATTCTGAATTTGCATCTTACTACGGTGTTTCAAGAAAAATTATCCAAAAATTTTTTTATCAAAAATTGAAGTAGTAAAAAAATATTGAAATTTAAAAAAAAAATTTTTTTGGATTGAGATTCAGTACTACTCTGATTCATATTAAAATGTGTTCCTACGGTTTTTCTAGTTTTGTGTGATTTTTTTCAGTGTTGTGCGGTACCGAAAAATATTTTTTTATATTTCCAAAGGGTCTGGCTGGGTAAGGGAGTAAAAAGTGCCCTCAAACCAAATCACCAGCTGTATGGAAAATATTGTATAGAGTACTAAATAAAACATTTCGGCAGTAGTACCATATATTTGAGTCCTTATATGGTACACCATAGGATCTATGGTGAAAAATGCACCTTCTCGTTTTTTTTCACGCCAGCTTTGAGACAAAAATATGGAAAAAATACTGAAAGTACATCTTACTACATCTTACATCTAAATATACCGACAAAATTTAGACATATGAAAAACAAAATTTATATGAATATCAGAGCAGTACTGAGTCTCTAAATTCGAATTAAACTAAAAATGCCCAAAGGCAAAAAAAATTTTTTTTTGCGCAATCCTCTTAAAACTTCAAGAAAAAATTACGCTACATGTGGAAAAAACAACACATACAAATGCATTTAAATAAAAATTAGAGCAAAAGTGGGTCTCAAAGTAATATTTGTTTCAAAATTTCGAAATGCCTGAAAATATATATAATTTTTTTTATACCGCGAAAAACACTCTAAAAATTCTGATTTTTTTATACCGCGAAAAACACTCTAAAAATTCTGATAAAAAATCACATATACCTAAAATAGACGTGAGAAGAAATTTGAATACAAACTAGAGTAGTACTGAATCTCAGAATAAATAAAACTAAAATTTAATTTAAAATTAAAATAAAAATTAATTCAATTGTTTTTAATATTTCAATTTTTGATGAAGAAATTGTTTGAAAATATTGATCGATACACCTTAGTAAGATGTACTTTCAGTATTTTTTTCCATATTTTTGTCTCAAAGCTATTGAGAATGGCGTGAATAAAACGAGAAGGTGCATTTTTCACCACAGATCCTATGGTGTACCATATAAGACCTCAAATATATGGTACTACTGCCAAAATGTTTTATTTAGTACTCTATACAATATTTTCCATACAGCTGGTGATTTGGTTTGAGGGCACTTTTTACTCCCTTACCCAGGCAGACCCTTTGGAAATATAAAAAAATATTTGTTGTACCGCGCAACACTGAAAAATATCTGAAAAAAATCACACATATCTATAAAAGCCGTAGGAACACATTTAAGTATGAATTGGAGTAGTACTGAATCTCTAAATCCCAAAAAAAAATTTCAAAATTTCAAAAAAAATTTTCAGTACTTAATTTTTGATAAAATTTTTCTTCTGATATTTTTCCTTGATTCACCGTAGTAAGATGCACATTCAGTATTTTTTTTTTCAAATTTTTATCTCGAAGCTATTGAGAATGGCGTGAAATCAACGAAATAGTACGTTTTTCACTATAGATCCTACGTCAAATCACATAGGGGTTCAAATAAACCGCCAAAATTTCTTATTTAATATCCTATACAATATTTGTCATACAGCTGGTGATTTGGTTTGGGGGCACTTTTTACACCCTTACCCGGCCAGGCCCTTTAAACAGAATTTATTACACACATATTCTCTCTTCTCCGAAAAAAAAAGAATTGACTCAAAAAAAAGACGAAAAAAATAAATGCATGTGAATTTCGTTTCAGTGTATTTTCCTTTACAAAAAACCCTTGAACCACCCTTGGGATGTATGAACTAATTGATGACGTTTAACTAACAAAATATTGAGACAAGTTCTGTTCTACACAGTTCGGCTGAAAAATTCATAAGGTTGATGTCTAGATGGCAAAAATCTACTTGACTATCACAAAGCACCATCTTTCAATGGATACGTGTCAAAATTTGACAGCAATCGGTCGATTGGTTCGTGAGTTACAGCATTGAGAGTGAAGCTACTTTTGTTATTGTGAAAAAAATGGGAAAATCACAAATCAATGAAAACGATGGCAAAATTGCATGAATTGGGCTTCGAATTACTTCCGCATCCTCCTTATTTTGAGGAAAAACGAAAGAATACTATAAAAAGTTGCAAGATCGCTATAATCGCTGTATCGCCCTCGAAGGCAATTATGTTGAATAGAATTGAATTTTGCAAAAAAAAAACAGTTTTACTATGTTACCTTAAAAACTTTTCAGCCGAACTGTTATTTTATAATTCAAATGTAATTCTCATATAAAATGAAAGTGAAACCGAGGGGTTACTTTAAAGAATCATTTGGGATATTAATCCTATAGTAATATACTCAGGGCATTAAGCATTTCAAGATATAATTACAAAGTGTCCGAAATATGATTCAGAACGGTACATGAGAGAGAGAAAAGAATTCATTTTGGGGGGAATCATTTCAATACGCAAGTCCATTTGACGGGGTAGTATGAAATGACATGACTGTTGAGGCATGTTTACAGGGAACCTGTTGGATCAAGCCAAAACTCATTTCCAATTGAATACGAAGGCGAACTTCTTGATAGGCCCGTAACTATCCTCAGTTGAATATGACTTTCGAAACTTTGAGCATTTTCAGGCACCTCTAAATCATGTCCGATTAAGCTGGAATTTTTCACAGGTTATTTTTAGGGCCAATAAACAAAATGTACATGGTCGGTTTTCGAAATTCGATAATTTATTTCCATACCTTCATTGTCACTCAGTCCCAGAAGGTCAGGTGGTAACTCAAAGACGAATTGGATAGTGTAAAAAAACTAGGCACGAGCAGATCAGATAACATACGTACCTTGATTATGAATTCCTTTTTGTTGCATTTTTTTATTTTAACTTTTACTCCGACAAAAACAAAATATGGATACAACAACTGGACAGCTTTTGGATAGTTACTGAAAAAAGGTTTCTACATACAAATGATCCACACTTCTGCTGGTAACTCTACTGTGATGGTTTTATTGGAGTTTTTTTCTTACATACATCTTACATTTTGGAACTACAAACTATACAACGCAAGAAAACACATAACACGATTACATTTCACAATTTTTCTCTCGTTATTCTATTTTACCAATATCTTATTTTAGGTTACACAAAATTGAGATTCTATCGTACCTTAATCTAAACGTCACCACACGATGCTATCTAATCAGATCGATAGCAATATAATAAATAATAGCGTTCAGTCGGTCAGCGAAAAAAATATGATCCCAAGCCAAACTGGAAACCCCTATATGTATAAATATGAAACAACAAAACCCCTAGTGGAACATATATCTGCTTCTCGATTGCCGTACAAACTTCATTACCTTATATAGTTATTACACATGAGTTTCTTTCTATTTGGTATAAAAGTGATTGTGAAACAGTTACGCATAGTTTCCCTAAACGCTAATGCTAATGGAATGACTGAAACTGAGTGTATTATTATTTTAGCAGGAGCCTCCTCTCACGACTATTATCCTTCCACTCCGCTCCGATTGCTCCGATTTGCTTATGAATGAGAACGAGTTATGGCATGCGGGGAGAGAGGAAGAGTTCATTCCCAACACCTAATACTTTTCCACGTGGTGTACTACGCCATTCACCTGTTGCTTCTTGTTGTTGACTCTCTCGTCGGTACCATTCGTCGCGACGGCTTTCGGTGGAATGTAATAAAACCAAGCTCCGAAGAAAAATACGATGGAACAGGCTTTTCCTATCAGTGCCAGTAGAAGCATGTATCTGTTGAGACAAAAAGGTTACGTGAATTCAATTCTTCATTACAATGACATTCACTTACTTGCTCATAAAAGCATTGTCGTACACCAGACAAGCACCATGCTCATCGCACGATTCCTGCCACAGGATGCACGTTTCGTCGATGAGCCGACCGAAAATCATCGGCGCCGGGATTGTCCCCAACACCCGCACCTTTATCCACTGAATACCCAACGCGAATGAACGCTGATCGTCGTGAACACAACGGAGCGTGGCCGAGAGAGCCGGCATCGTCGCCAGGAAGGTGAAAAACATCACCAGGAAGCACAGACTCACGAAAATCCACAGGTGGTTGCATTGAGATTCGCACATCGTGTTCACCGCATCGTAACTTCGGTACGGTTCATTCTGGCCGAACGTCGAGTTGATACAGGCGCAATCCTTGTACGCCTTCGCATTTGCTAGATTCACCTCTTCCGAGCAACCCGCGTGGCATGGCGAGTAGTACATAACCCCATCCGCTCCACAAATCGGTTCGTAGTTCTGCTTGCTGCACGAACACCTGCTGTTGCACGCGTTGTCCAGAGTCTTCGGCAGGAAGAACAACTCCGTGGAGTGGGCCACCGGTGTGCGGAGATTGTCCAGCGGGAAGTAGGGTGCCGTCACTCCAGCGAAAGTTAGATTCGGACAGGACAGGAAAAAACATATTGTGAAAAGGGCAGCGAACACGGTGGCGAACAGGCAAAATCGAACGATTCCCGAACAGCTGAGATTTAGCTTCTTCACCAGGTATCCACCGAGAAAGGTACCACCGCCTCCAGCTGGGACGGTTATGATGCCTGAAGAATATATCAAACATTGAAGAATTAGAAAAAATGATGATTTAATTCAACAATTGTTACATGAAATATCCAACATTCATATTTTGAACTCGGAAAAAGATGAGAGACATACGAGCCTCTGTCGTTCCAATGTGAACTCACCCATTAACAACGCGGACCAAACCGCCGTCACGCTGAACTGATTTTCGATTAGTTTCGGCAGAAACACCGCAAATCCGGATATCACCAATCCCTCCGAGGCTCCTGCCAGGTTCAGGAAGAAAAACGTTGGATTCTTGAGGAGTGCGGCAAGTGCGGTTGGGATTTCCCTGATTTTGGTAAACGTCTGCTTCTGTTGGCCGACGTCACCCTTGTGCGCCTCGGAGACCTTTTCCAGTTTTTCCGAACCGGGCAGTGCCCGTGGGTAGGCCAGAATCGGTAGGGCCAGCAGCAGACAGAAGGCAGCCATGAAAACGAATCCGATCCACCAGGCGCCCACCCAAACCTTGCTGTGCGGCGTCAGGCCCAATCTGTGGGGACACAGGGGAGTTGTCAGAGAAAAAACAGAGGAATAATTAAGCATCGGGGTGAGATGAATCCTTTCAAAAGACAATTTAAACGATTGAGGTTGTACAATCGATGGACCAATACACTGGGAACCAATGCATGTTTTGTTTCCATTCGAGACACCAAACTATACGCGGTGTAAACAATACAATACAGAGAGCAAAAAAGAGGAATCAGCAAATCCCATTTTCGGTTGGTAGGATTCACACCACACGCTGCATCGCTTGGCACACGCATTCGGTAGATTATTGACCAAAAGCTACTTTCCCATGTGGGATTACAAGAGAATTACACAATTGAGCAATTTTCCGTTATCGGTGATAGAGAGATTCAATACAGAATAGAGGATCATTAGTCCGTGTGATATAATCCTCGAAAAACTATATTTGAATAGTGTTCAGCTTTGATAGACTTTGAGTTTTTTGTAATTGAGAATGCTTTTTTTTTCAAATATAAATGCAATGAAGAAAAAGGCATGTTATTTTACCAATCTCATATCCCCTATGAGCGAATTGGAAAATGGAACAATGATAGTAGTTTGAATTCCGGATTTGATTTACCGTATGTTCGTGTATTTCCGCGAAACCTAGCTGTACTAATCAAGTACAGTAGAAGAAAACTATGTTTCATCAATACAGAAATCATTCAACTCTCCATCTGTAAGGTCGTGTACACCAGTGGTCAGATAATATGAAAAAAAAATATATAAAATATAAAATTACTACTATAAAATTACTACTAAAAAATTACTACGGAGCTCGCTTTCGCGGATAATCCATTGCGATTTTGCTCTTTGACGTAGGACTACGTCTTTGATTTTTATATAGGGGATCAGTCTACGGAAAAAGTAACGTTTATTAAGAGTTTTCAAATGCATTTTACGCAGAATCGTTTCTTACAGTATATGTTATAACATATACCATTAGGCGGCAAATTTCTCCAGCATTTTTTTCGTCTGAGACATCAACTGTGGAAATAATAAAATAAGTGAGCAATTTAACAAATGAAAGATGTATGTTTTGCGAGCGGATACGAAGGTAAATCATGTAATTATGCATACGTTCCCATGAATGTTGTGCGCAACACAAAATTGTGTCGCATAATTCGTTCTGTCAAACGAATTAGCAAGACTTGTTTGCTTCTTCGTTTTTAAGAGGCTTCATACTTTGCAGTTCATTCACCTCTAACTTTAGCATGTGTTGTTGTTGCGGGGACAACAAAGACGTTTATTTTATAATTTGTTGTAAGGTTATAAATTTCCTATAAATTTACAAACTAGAATTAGTATTTTGTTTCATCAGTTTTTAATTTGTATCTAAATAAATTATTTATTTTTATCTACTTTGTGGTTACACGTGAGTGCTGTAACTATAGTTTGTAAGTAGTTTAAGTTAGATATTAAGTTCACATTTTAACTATTGTTTTAATCTGTTTACCTGTATAACTTTTTTTACTAATAGAAATAAAGGGTGTGTCACATCAAATTGCATCACGGAAAAAACGCTGTAGAAATTTAATTTTTAGGAATTATATCTTCAGCTTTCACTTATAATCAGATAAGAGTGTATAGATCACGTTGGCCATGCTTCACTGTCAATTTTTCGTAAATTTGCAAAATGTCGTCGAACGAAAAAGAGCGTCGTGAATTAATCCTGTGCACTCATTTCGAGAATCCGGAGTTGTCACATCGGGACATCGGTAAGATGCTGGGAATCGTCCAATCCACGGTCAGCAGAGTACTAAAACGATACTTCGAGAACCTAACCATCGACCGGAAGGTGAAGAACGGCAAAAATGGATGCTTCTTCTTCTTCAATGGCACTAACGTTCCTAGAGGAACTTCGCCGTCTCAACGTAGTATTACTTGCGTAATTTTTATTAGTACTTAGTTGAGATTTCTATGCCAAATAACACGCCTTGAATGCATTCTGAGTGGCAAGCTCTAGAATACGCGTGATCACAGTGCAAGTCGGAGGAAATTTCTTTGACGAAAAATTCCCCCGACCAGAACGGGAATCGAACCCGAACACCCGGCATGTTAGTTATGACGCTAACCACTCGGCCAAGGGAGCAGGGAGCAAATGGATGCTCCGTCAGTGAAAAAGATCACAAGCGCGTAGTTAAGCAGTTTAGACGTGATCCGAGAAGTTCGGTCCGGGATGTCGCCAATAAGCTGAATTTATCAAGTTCATTCGTCCAGCGGACCAAGCAGCGGGAGGGCCTGCGTACATACAAGGTTCAGAAGGCTCCTAACCGCGACGAAAGGCAAAACATGGTGGCGAAGACGCGAGCCCGGAAGCTGTACACCGAAATGCTGACGAAGCCGCATTGCCTGTTAATGGACGACGAAACCTACGTCAAAGCGGACTTTCGTCAGCTGCCGGGCCTGTTGTTCTTCTCCGCAGAGGACAAATTCAGCGTTCCGGAGGAGATTCGCAAGCAGAAACTATCCAAGTTTGCCAAAAAGTACATGGTGTGGCAAGCGATCTGCTCTTGCGGAAAGCGGAGCGCCCCCTTCGTGATAACCGGCACGGTAAACGGGCAGGTTTACCTTAAGAAGTGCCTACAGAAGCGCTTACTACCACTATTGAAGCAGCACGAGGGCCCGACCATCTTCTGGCCGGATCTCGTTTCGTGCCACTATTCAAAGGACGTGTTGGAGTGGTACGAAGCCAACGGGGTCACCTTCGTGCCAAAGGAAATGAACCCGCCCAACGCGCCGGAGCTTCGCCCAATAGAGAAATATTGGGCGATTATGAAGCAGGCCCTCCGGAAGAACCCAAAAGTTGTCAAATCGGAGGCGGACTTCAAGAGAAAATGGATTTCTGTTCAAAAAAAACTACAACCTGACGTTGTACAGAACCTTATGGACGGGGTAAAGAGGAAGGTGCGAGCATACGGGCTTGGGCTCGAAGTATGAATAAAAAGAAAATGCCAAAAGTTGTTTAATAGTTTTTATTTTACTGTCTAAAATTTTCAAAAGGATCGGTCTACTGGGCGAATTTCTACAGCGTTTTTTCCGTTGATGCAATTTGATGTGACACACCCTTTATGACAATTTTTACAACTAATTTTAATATTGAAATAAATAATTCCGTTCAATCAGCAACCTTTTTTCTGCAACCTTTTATCTGCACGTATCAATTCTATCTTTTATACCTATTGTTTTTCAAAAATGGATATATTGCGATGTTTAAGTAGTAGTGAGAAGTACAAGGCCTGCACCTTCTAGGTAGGTCGGGGCAAACCTACACTGAAACTTGTTTTTCATCCTGATGATGGTTCGTTGCAGCTATGGTCGAAACACTCCCCCCCAGTACGTCGCGATCACTGATCCGACTTACTTGTTGTCGAACCAACATCCAGGATTGCCAATTTAACTGCTGGTCTCTCGAGAATTCCCCCAGCAGTTTGTACTTACGCACGACGAACCTGTCCGTCTTTGGATCTGGTCACTCCGATGACTCGACCCTTCGGCCACGAATTTCTGGGTTGATTGTGATCGACCACGACTACGATATCTCCTTCTGCCAACGGTTTGACCGGATGAAACTACTTTGTCCTTTTGGTCAGGGTCGGAAGGTATTCGGCCACCCAGCGTCGCCAGAACTCGTCCGCATATACCTGCGACATTTTCCAGGAGCGTATAACCGTGGAAGCACTGTCGTTAAATGCGATCGGAGGCTTGGAGCCATTCGAAGATCCGATTAGAATATGGTTCGGTGTGAGTGGTGAGGCTTCTCCATGTTCGAGCGGGATTTCTGTCAACGGTCTAGCATTGATAATTGCCTCAACTTCAACGAGAATGTTAGGAAAGAATTTCATCGGTGGGTGTTCTATTGGGCTTAACTTGAGTAAGAGTCTTTTTGACAGACTGGATGAGTCTTTCCCTGCATCTTCCGAAGTGTGGCGCCGCAGGTGGATTAAAGGACCATTTGGTTTGGGCGCTTACAAAACTCTCGATCATCTTGCTCTGGTCCATTTTCAGCAGGGCTTCCTGCAGTTCGCGGCAGGCACCTGTGAAGTTCGTGCCACGGTCACTTATTATCTCCAAAGGCATTCCTCTTCGTGCGATGAAATTACGAACGGCTAGTATGCAGGAATCGGTGGATAACGAGTGGGCGATCTCGATGTGTACTGCTCTTACGGTCATACACGTAAATAACACGCCCCAGCATTTTTCTACCCTACGGCCTACCATCACCTGCATAGGCTCAAAGTAGTCGATTCCGACGTACAAAAATGGTCTAGAGAAAGCTTTTAAACGCATCGGAGGCAGATCTCCCATCATCGGTGACTGAGGTTTCGCATTTCTGATCCTGCAAAGTTGGCAACGATTTCAAATCCGACGGTAGACGGTACGAAGGCGTGGCACATAATATCTCTGTCGTATTTCATTCAAGACGGTTCGGTGGTTGAGATGACAATACTGCAGGTGAACATCCAGTACAATTAATTCGGTTGCGTGATGGCTTTTAGGAAGTAATATCGGGTGAATGAATCATCAAACAATAATCGTCAAATGATTCTACAAGAAAAAAAATATTTCAGGGAGACCAAACTGGTAGAATTGTTATTATTCTAAAATTTCGTAGCATTATAAAATAATATTCGCAGTTATTAACAAGCGACTTGAATTAAACTACAGCGTAGTTCTAGGTCAACAATGCGGTCGTGTATAGGAGGCACAACCTCCTATAATTTATCATCAGAAATCATGTCAAGGGGAAATGGAAGTTTGAATTGAATGAGTGAAGAGGCAGATTTGTATTTTTCATTCGAGTCAGTTCAAATAACCACTGACTGGACTAGTTCACCAGTCATCCTCGCTAGTCAACGCTAGTCAATTCATTTTCTCATCAAGTCACTTTTTGTTGCCGGCGACTGCCGAAGCAGTTCTGGTCGAAGCGAAACTACTGATAGTAGAGTCCTCATTTTTCAAATTCGAAGATGTCGGGCCCTACATGGCACTCCTACCGAGCTTCTACCCATCAGAGGAAATTTTGGAGTGTTTGGAGGATCGCAGTCTTTTGGCATAATGGAAGTTGCGCAGAACATGTGTGCTTTCAGATAAAGTCGACAATAGGCGTTTCTATAGGCACTTTTTGATATAAACTAGTTGATTCATCGTGCTTGAAGCAATAAAGTTTAAGCTCGGAAACGGAAACAGAATGTCTTGTAGACGGTCGGCATTTTTGGTGACCATCACATACTCCCTTTGCGCGAAAGCCAGGGCTCAATAAGTACTGTGAACGTGACAACGAATGCATTACCTCTGCTTCAACAGTCACATCAGAAATAAATGCACAGTCGCGAACACGGCTGTCAGTTGAATGTTTAAACTTTCTCCTATTCTATCGAACGAACACAGAAGAGCTGTGAAAATATGCTATTTTCCTTCTCCCATTCGTAGTTTAAAATGAATAAAACGAACAAATGTCGAGATTTTTTTTTAACGCATCTGTTTATTTGATTAGGCTCATTGAGCAACTCAGCTGTAACAGAGCCGAATTCATTCATCTCACGATAATTTTGGGCACTATTACAGAAATCGAGGCGATAATAATTTTGCTTGTTAGCCTTATTTTACTATTATAGATACCGAGCAATTCGATAGCATCGAGCGAGTGATAGCTATCGGTGCAGCTATCAGAATTCCGAGTTGTTTGGTTTGTTTCTTGCATACCTTCAGAGAATTATTTTGTTTTGCTAGACGACAAAACTCACCATTTTGTCAATGTTGAAATATTCATAACTCTCCTGAAAATTCTACTCATCAGTATGCTATTTGGTTTATTCCATGGGAAAAATTTTGTAGTTCTATTAGCCTGTTTTTGACTTTGGGTGGCTAACAAACACCGGAAATGTTTTTAGATTTCTACACCCAAACTAGCATTGGCAGAAAACATGCCATCTTTGGCAGAAAATATGCTATTTCCTGGTCATGAGAGTCAAATATGAGCTATTTTGAAGCTTAAAAATGGTTTGTATGTATGCGAGCAGACATCTCTTTCTGTTTTGTTTTCTCTTTTCATTTGGGATTGTGCAAAAAATAAGGTCCATTCGACGTCAATGGGGATCGAACCAAGGCCGGCTGGAATGCGAAGTTACTTCACACGTCCACGCTATCCATATAGCTGCCAGCGCTATTATAAAGGTGCGTGATAATATTACACCTCATCATAAAATGAAGTTGGAAGGTGTTTTCTAAGCCGATAAAGAAGAACATGAACGAGAATATATCTTTCTCTGTCTTGGCCGTGTATTTGGCAAACTATACGAAAAGCTTTCATTTAAATGTATCTCCTGTTTCGCTCCCTCATATTGGCTCTAGCATATATATTATACAATTGATATACATGTATCGGGGAGTAGAACATTTTATGTTATCTTTCAGCTATGAGCTAAAAATTAACTTTGGGTGTAGGGAGCGTGTTAAAAGCCACATTTTTCTGAGTAGCATTCAACTCATCTAGAAATAATAAGAAAAAAATAGAAATCCTGATATTTTGATTTTTAAACTCAAAATTTACTCAACTTTTATAATAATATGAACATCTTCCAAAACAGCACAAACCCGCACTCAAAATTCAACCAAACACACGGTTTATTATTCACCAGACGAAATGCAATTTACAAACAAATGATTATTATTTCGGCAAGCAACATGCAACCACAAGGAATCAGACACCTCCTGACGAGCATTATCCGGTGGGAATCGCAAGAGCTAATATATTAGCCCAACCACGGCAGACGATAGACCACTGCACTCGTGCTACAAGTGAACCCACAGCAGAGCAACGTGAATATTGGGTATCGAATCTCCGAGGATCTTAAGTCAGGAGACGACGGTGGCATTTTTGCGCCTTCTGGCAGCATGTCTGAGCGGAATTGTTGTACTCCCATTCACCGAGGTATGGGATGCTTATTTATCCCACATTCTCACATAATTTGCTGCAAAAGGATCAGCTGGTTGGCGCTCGGGAAAAATCTGATGTGGACCCAAATGTTTCGGCATGCCAAGTGAGTGCTTACCCACTGGTGTGCGACAAGGAGCCTAGAATTTCATCACTTCGTTCCTTGCCCAAAGCATCATCTACCCTGCGAGCGGCGAGGAAGCTTGACGGATGTGCATTTTGTTATGACTGTATTATATCACCAGACGCCGCTGCCGAAAGGTAAGTGTGCAGGGGGTGCCGGAAGAATACGTCACATAGGAAAAATTTTTCAGCATGCGTAGAGAATGTGCCGATTTCACTTCAACACGATAGACCAAAATGAATCAATCGGAAATTGCTCGATCTAAATTAAAATTAACATATAGAAATACTTTTCATTTCTTAATTTCGAAAATGGCAAGCTCTGCTTGAAAACACATGAGAAGCGAGTGCTACACCATCCACTGTATTCGCCAGCCTTAGGATTTTTCTCGAAAATTGTGCCATCCAAACAGTGTCGTAATTGTCGGACGCTCAACTTAAAAAAAGAATAAATCCTTTACTCCTAGCGTCGTTGTTAGCTCCCCGGCATAACATCCCAGCCATTACTGCTGGTTGGGGAAAAACCTTTCCTAGTTTACCTTGCGCCCCTTTGCCACACATATTCATCATTCTTGCGGACGCAGGATAGCATTCCACAGCAGCGACTCCGGCAGCAAGGGAAACGAGGGCAAGTCTTTATTGAATCATTTTCCATACTATGCCGTGAAACTTGCCACAGGCTGAAAGCGTCGTATTCTCCTGCGATTTAGTGGGTCTTTTGCCCCGTGACGCTGCTCCCGTTTTACAAATGCCACGCTAAGAAGGTAGCTTACATCGCAACGCTCGATTAATGGTTACATCCTAAAGATATTTTCACGCAATTTGAATTTATTAATATTAGATGAGCTACGTGCGTCTGGGAATGCAAATATTGCTACGGTGATAAACCGCTGTATCCTCCCCCTCCCCATCATCTAGAGGAGACGATGCGGAGCGGTTGGGTGTGAATGAATGTCAACAATGCGGAAAATGGTTTATAAACACATCAGTCATCTTCGCACGGGGTGGGGAAGATCGCACTGCGGTTAGCATTGTAGGAACTTCTTGCGGAGGGTTTTGATGCACATCAGTTTTCAGAATACTTACGACGAAGAATCCACAACGAACATGTCGGTGTAGAAGAGCAGCAATTGTCCTCCAATCACGTATCCAGCAGCTGGACCAACCACGGCCATGGTGTAGTAGATGCCTGCAAACAACCAAAATGATAGCAATAAATATAGTTATCTTTATTGAGATCCTTCCATATTGTCAAGAAAAGTATATCTAGCCTGTGCCGTTGGATGTTATTTGAATAAGTTGCACGCTTGGGTAACTACATAAATTTAAAAGCCGGTTGGGTTACAGTAATAACTCAAGTAATAAATTTTAGTTCAACCTGTGGAATCTGTTTAGTTTGCAATACACGAGGCTGCAACAACACACTCTCACCCAACAAAACCAATCACCTCGCTGTCCAGTAATCCCCAGATGCATCACAAAATCCACTCACTCAGAATCAGAACCACTTTACCGCTTTTAAATCTAATAACCCCATCCAAATAAAATTATACCACCCCGGAAGTTGTAAGCAATAGTCCTGAATTGGAAAATTGCTACTTTCATCCCCCATCGATCACATCGACCAGCCAACGTAACAACGCGCTCATAAAAGCGGATGATGCTAAATCGAAGGGAGCATTTTCCACGCCGTTGAGTAGCAAGTGCATCCAAACATCTGCGCTCGAAAAGAAGCATCTTCGTCTTCTCCGGTCCATTTCGCTTTCACTTTCACAGCGGCCAAACAAAAGCGACCTAGCCAGGAAGCGACGGATAGCTGCTTCCGGAGAGCGAGAGGTGGGCGGCCACTACCGATGGTGTTTGTGTTCTCCTTACCGAAGGCCACAAGCATCCACCAACCCCCTAATAGACTCACTTTAGGAAGATAATAAAATGTTTTTGAATGAAATTATGATGGAAATATTTTTTATTGTTTTCCGCTTCGTTGTAGCGCTTGGGGAAAATACAGGAGAGGGGAAGTATATTCCGACCGGCTCCTCCCTCATGTACACTTTATTTGCAATCCATAAACTTTGACCTGAAAATTGAAGGCGACTCTTTCTTTCTCCTGCAACAATAATTTCGAAAATTTGCTTTGAAGGCTGATGTCTATAGTGCTTGGCCGAAATGATAATTTGATAATGTAAAAATCGCAGCTTTTTGAAGATCAAAAATAGTACTCGTTACAAATATAAATTCACCATAGAGGGATTCGTTTCAGGCTTGATAATTTCTCTAAACCTCTATATTAAACTTTTCCTTCATCTTCTAGAATAATTCAAATCCAAGGTGATATTCAGAATAATGCTTAGGTTGTTTAGAAATGGGACAAATGTATTTCGTATATGATAGAAACCCTCTAACGATGCTATAAGCAGTGACGAGAAAAACCAAGAAACCCTTTATTAGTGATAAAAATCCAATTTCCTGGTTATCTGGAATAAAATTTAAATCAAATGTTTTTCGTCATGACAAAATGTTATAAAAGTATTAAAAAACTGCCCTTTCAGCATTTCTAAGTGCCAAAATTGAAGGTAAAAAAATGTACCATTAGACGAACATTTCATTTAGAGTAACAGTGAATTAATATTTCTATCCGTTACAAAATTCGAGTTTCTGGTCGCAACGACCAGATGAAGAAAATTGTATAGCATAATCTACATCAACCGTCGGCCACTTAACGGTCGACATATGCTCAACAACGTCTAACCGCCATCAAGAACATCTTCGGTCATCACGCAGAAACCATTTTCCAACACATATTACAATTATATAGAAACAAAGACGAACAAATCGCGACAATTATTGACATCAATCTTCCGATCTAACCATAAGGTCCATAAGGACACAGTCGTATTTCGTCAGCGAATTCTCGTAGGGGAAGTCTATTTTGCTTTACGCCACGACCTGATAAAGCTTCCTTCAAGCTTCTCAAACCCACCCTATTATTTGCAATCTGGACATAGGATTGCGAGACTACTTCCATTTGCGCCTACTCTTATTGGCCAAAATTTGATTTTGGATGGTCTCATAGTTCTAGATTCTTCTCTAACTTTCGCTCTACACGTTGTCTACACTCCAAACAACGTCGCTTTTGAAACAGTTCCCAATTCTTTTCGTTGGCCTCCTTCGAGTCTCCTTTCACCGCCACCCCAGGTTCTTCCTGAGCACATTGTGTTCTTAAGAGATTGCAGAGGACTCCGCATCCCGTTTTACTGCGGACAGCAATTGGCTCACCAAGTTCACCCATTTTCACTTCCAGTGGAGTAATAGAATCGATATTGCTGATCTTTCTCAGAGAACCAGCTAAAACCAGCGAATCGGAGTACGAGTACGTTGGAGAAGGTTCTGCCAATGTGAACATTGTCTGGTAATCGTTCCTGCATTCAACCCTTTTCTTCAAGAGCAATATCCGCCGTTATATCCAGAGTGAACTTGTCTGAAATTCTAACGATACCTAATCAATCCACCAGCGACCACCGGCAAATGCTTAGACTTTCCAATAAATACTAACAATTTTTCGTTACTCCGCAGTGTGTTGTATGCTACCTTTTGCTGGGATCGGTGTACTGAAGCTTTCTGAAGAATTTGAGCGGAATATAGTATAGTATATTCTGCGGAATTTGTACTAAGTCCAGTCTTTCCTATGCCCGTTTGAATGCCTGTCGTATGGCTTTCATTTTTTCGATGTTCTCGATATTCTCCCTCAGAGTGCGTTCTTCGTCATTTTCAACTCCTCTATTTTTTTCTTAGGCGGCTCGCACACCGAAGCAATAAGCAACTAGAAATCAGCAATACGCAACATGCAACAGGAAACATATTTTGTTGTACTTCGCATACCAAAGCAATTCGTGTTGACGACATTGAGCTTCGTTTACCAGTTTCGAGGAGCATTGATTTTCAGACGAAATGAACATGTTTCTAAAGTTAAAATTATGAATGAAAATTATTTTCTCCGCATCAAATTAATATTCTATTTCAACTAAAATACTTTTTTTCAGGTGATGAAAAAATCTCACACGAAAATTGTGTCTAAAGACAATTTATATTATAATGAAAAGTAAAAATATCGGAAATGTATAGACAAATGGTTAAATAAGAGTCGGAAATGAGTGTTTCAGGTGAATCAATAACATAAAGTAGAAATTTTCACTCAAATTTTATCATTTCAAAACTGGATTCACGCTTCCTAATCTGATAGAGATTATACTATCGAGTTTGGGACCCAAATTATGGCTCCACATTGAAAGTCTCCACCAGACGTCGACACTGCACCACTGTCATCGCGAATCTGCGTTGACGGCATTGAGCTTCGTTTCTAGTTTAGGGAAGCGTCAAAGAAAAAAATAATTTCAGTTGGAATGAAACCGTTTTTAAAATTAAAATTATGAATGAAAATTAGGTTTCCCGTATCAAATTAGTATTCTTTTTGGATGAAAAATACTTTTTTTTGCAGGTGGTGAAAAAATTTCTAAGGGAAATTGTTTTTGAAGACAAGTTAATATTATAATGAAAATATTCAGTAACAATGTTGGAAATGTATCCACAATTAGTTAAATAAAACTCGGAAATGCGTGTTTCAAGTAACTAAATAACATTATGTGAACATTTTCATTTAAATTCTAACATTTAAAACCTGGCTCAGTGTCTTCTGATTTGATAGAGATTACACTAACGAGTTTGGAACCCAAATTATGCCCCTAATTGAAAGTCGCCGCCAGTCGTCGACACTGTCGCACTGTCATCGCGAATAAAGAATCTCTTGTTCAAAATGTCATCTGATGAAGACGAAGTGATAATGTTGTGGCAAATTTTGAGAAAGAAAAGAAAAAGGAGACGATATTGGATTCATCCAGCGTTTGAAGCGTTGAGTAAACATGGAGCCAGTATATGTGCTCAAGAATTGAAAACGCATCCCACACAGTTTCAAAACTGCTACCGAATGAGTCCGAGTACTTTTGAAATGCTAGTTCAGCTGATAGCACCTCATATTACTAAACAAGACACCAATTACAGATATGCGATCAGCCCACAGGAAAAACTTTTAATCACATTAAGGTAAGATGAATTCAATAAAACAAAAATTTGGAAAACTCAGAGTATACTTATATTAATGATATAATTAAAAAACATAACATAATTGATATTATGAATTCCTATCGTCATTAACTGATGACATTTTGGGTGAAAAATTCGGAATATATGTTGCTGCAGATGAAACCTGTCCTCCACCATATTCTGTTGTTGAATACAAATGCGAATAAGTTGTGTAATTGGAAGCATTTGATTGAACTGAGTAGTTGGAATCAACAGGGCTTGGTATTACTACGAATGAATTGCTTTGTAATGGATTATCGCACAATAGTTCATCTAGTGTTTCGAGAGTTCTCTTTTTAAACTGCCTCTTTTGATAATCGTTTAACTTTGCGATATCAGGGAGTAAACTTTTTAAAAATTCCATATCTGGATTACTCTTTTCTACTGCAGACCCTTTTTTTGATTTCATATATTCTATGAAACACTTGTCAACTTCATTAAGGGTTTTTGGTGGAATTTTTCGTCGTTTCATTCCTCGAATGCTTGCATTATCCGAGCATTGGGCGTGAGTGGATTTATTTTTCTCCTCTGGAGGTTTATCACATGTCACATCCTGAGAGTTTGTAGCAGATGCGATAATTTCAGATACATAAAATTCAAAGTCACTGTTTTCTTGCGGTATTTGGTCTGCTTCGTTAGGTAGATTACTTTGTTGCGCTTTTGATTTCATAAAAGGCGTGAGGAACTGCATCACGTCCTTCAAATAATAATCTTTAGTTCTTTTGGCTCCGCTTCCTGATGGTGGTTTTTTCATACTTCTCGAAAATGCCGTCCGAAGATTTTTCCATTTTTCTTTGCATTGAGAAACTGAAAAATAAACAATAAAAAATCTAATTATAGAAAATTTTTGCAGGTATTTGGCTACAGGATGCACTTTCAAGGCGCTCACCCATATATTTATGAGAGGAGACACTACTATAGGATTGGTAGTAAAAGAATGTACAAAGGCTATATGGAATGTTCTTCAACCGCTATATATGCCTGTTCCGACAGAAGCCATTTGGGAATCGACAGCGCAACGATACTATGAATTATGGGACCTTCCAAACTGCATAGGCTCAATCGATGGGAAGCATTGTCGAATAAACAAATTTTCCAAGACCGGATCGCATTATTATAATTACAAAAGTTTTTTTTCGGTGGTTCTGATGGCCTGCGCCAATGCTGATGGGATATTTTTAACAATTGATGTTGGGGAAGCAGGTAGAATGAGTGACGGTGGCGTTTTTCGCTCTTCCACTCTTGGAAGATTGCTAGACAAAGAAAAACTCCTTATTCCGGAGGTAACACCATTGCCAAATGACGAACTCGATTTTCCATTTTACTTTGTGGGAGATGAGGCGTTCCCTTTAAAAAAAAACCTAATGCGACCATATCCACAAAGGCTTCTTGATAATGAAAAACGAATATTTAATTATAGACTATCAAGAGGGCGAAAAAGTATAGAATGTGCATTCGGAATGCTAACTTCCAAATTTGAAATTTTTCAAAGGCCAATATTATGTCAAGAAGAGTCAGCTATTTCAATAATTAAAAGTGCCTGTGTTCTTCATAACTTTATAAAACTCAGAGAGGGTACGTTTTCAATTCCACAGGTTGCAAAACATAACCGCTTGTATAGAAATATTCTTGCTCATAATTCATCAACAAATAAAAAATCTCCTTCTGAATTACGAGATTACTTGAAATCATATTTTTTGAGGCCAGAAAACGCCTTACAATGGCAAGATAACTATATTGTATAATTAAGATCGTTTTGAAAAAATAAATGCTTGCAAAATACTTACCAGATAGTTTTAATTCACTTCCAATTGCACCCCATGCTTTCTCCACAACATCTCTTTTGCTATGATCCTGTCTTCGATAATCATAAATACATTCGTATTTCTCAACAACTTCTACAAACTTGATGTTAAATGCTGGATCGTCTGACATTTTGTAAACAAACTGCTTGATGAACGAAACTTGTCAAATTATGAGCAATATAGTTGCTTATCAACCAACAAGCCGTGTTGCTAGCAATATATGTTGATCTACAAAGGTGATAACGATATCGTATTGCGTCGGTGTGCGAGATCAACAAAAATCAAATGGAGAAACCTATTGGCGATAATATTGCTCATTGCATGTTGGTAATTGCTAGTTGCTTATTGCTCCGGTGTGCGAGCCGCCTTATGTTCCCCTTTCATTACCTTTAGTTTCAGATCCTAACATAAAACTGAATCGAACTTCGTGGTACTTTTTTTACTCTTCCTTTTCTTCCTTCTTTTATGGCTGTTTCTTGGCAAGCAACTCTCCGCTAAAACCATTGATTTTCTTTTTTTTTTTAACTTCCATACATACGTTATGAAACTGTGGGGGCAAAGTGGTCATCTGCTTGTTTGGTAGCATAACTATTGACTATAGATGCCGTATTGATAGTCACATTATGTTTGAAGAATTTGCTGACTTTTGAGTCACCCTGTACTTCAGTAGAGCTGTTGCATGTCAAAATACAAATAAAAACAGAAATCACTCTCTCGATAGCCATTCGGCCGTAGTTCTGAGCGCATGCTATTTAAAGAATTTCTCGTGAAATTTAGTTGATTCAATCTGATATGTTGGACAAATCATCAGTTTGGACGACTGGTCACATATTCTAGGAGAGGTGAACAGATATTTCACATAACAAATATGATTTATCTGGTGAAACTCGCGATACGATATTGAACTATGGTTTTATGGTCTATTATATACAGTTTTGGACTCGATTACATACAATCTGAAACAAATATTTTTTATATGTTTCAAATATGACTTATTCCGAAAACAAATGTAACCTTTCAACGCTAAGGTAAAATTCAAGTGGCTATTAGAAGTACAGTTGGGTAAAAATCGTGATTTTGGAAAATTTTGCTTGAATTTCCATCAGGGATCGTTTATATCGATAATGAAGCGAAATTATGAAAGAAAGAAGTTATGTTTTAAAGGACAAATTGTAGAGTGGTTAGAGAGCTTCAATCTAATTGACAGAAACAATCAAGTTTAATATGATTTTTTGGGATGAAATTAATAATAACACATTAAAAATTACTAACTTTTAATATTCCGCTACTATATCCTGTACTAAATTTTCTCATCGTTCTAATGGAAGCAACAGAATCGTCCTACGTAGTATACTTTTTAATGAAGAGCCTGTTTGAGGCAACAGAGTTCGAAACAAAAAAAAATCTATAACTCTTTCATTGTTGAAATTCAACCATATGCGTAGAGGGATTTTTTCGTCAAATATGATCGTGTATCACCTCCTAAGAGATTCTGGATCAATTTATTTTTTCAGGTGAGAAAGGTGTTTTCTGACTTTGAATCAAATTGATATAATCAAAAACTAAATTCTTCAATAAACAAAACATATATGCATAAAAACGACTAACATTTTTTTTGACTCGACAGACTGTACATAATCAAGTCAGCCCTGTATAACAAATCACATTGTATAACCTAATATATATGCGTTAATATACAGTGTCGAATAAAAAATTAAGACCACTGCTCAAGCAAAAAAAAGAAAGTGGCAAAACTTTGAGAAAAAATCCAATCCAGTGCTTCAATTCATTTATAATAATTTGTTTGCATTGTTCAAAGAAATTTATAACATCTCTAGTTAAAACAATAGTCATTCATTAAAAATGCGTTTCAAGAATTCTTAACAACTAAAGTGACGCGACAAAATTTAGAACCACTCGCATCGGCTGTTTTGAGTATTGTTTCGACCATTTTTTTAAGAAAACTATTTGTTTCTCGGTGATATTTTGTGTTTTTCGGATCATGGTAAGTATTTATCATGTAAACAAGAAGTATGTAAGGTTTTAATTCTCGAATTTTAGTTGCAGTTAACGAAAAATGGGTTGCGCGCATAATTACACGTGAACAAAGCGGATGGTCATCCGCAAAATGTCCAAGGCAGCAGTGATGTCCATATACTCTGTGTAGCAAAGGGAAACTGAACTTCACTCACCCACTCTGTCCTCCTCAACGAGAGCGCTCCTCTTTGGTCTATAATCACCATAGTTCTAAATATGTGCGGGCGCAAGATGAAGAAAGATTATTTTTTTCACACAACACTCGGTCCCGCTAGAGTGTGGAAAGAGAGCGCACAAACTCTCTACAGTGTAGCGAATGAATTCACTGGAGAATATACTATAATGAGCTTTTAGCTACCCGCTCTGGCGAGTGCGCACAGATAAAAGAACAGAAGTGGCTCTCAATTAACTTAGCACTGTGGTTCGATGAAAAAATTGAACCGAGGTGAAACATATTTAGTTTACTCTTCAGTGTACTCTTCAGTGTACTCCTCAGTGTGATGAAGTGCGAATCAGCGCGCTTCTGTGCTGAACACAGGTTTTCGCACACTCGAACTCCCAAGAGTAAAGAGAGTGTAAGACAGTGTGACTCACTCGCACCAAAATTTCTCCTAACTTGCGCACACTGACTCTTTATATATTCGCCGGTGAAAGGGAAGAGCGCTTTGGTGAGTGATGACTGTATCCTCATTTCAGTGAAAATGCCGTCACTGCAAGCCAATCAACAGCCAACGCGAAATCGCAGAGTACTTGGGACGACCCAAAACCTTCGTATTTAATGCCCTTCACGGCCGCAAAAAACCGAAACGATTGGACGCTAAAGGCAAACGACCGCGAAGGATGACTCTGCCATAAAGTGAGCCTCCAAGAACGATCCCTTCAAGGCCTCGAAAAAGATCCGGGAGTTCCCGGACAGTTCAGCGCCGGCTGATGGATCGGAGGCTAGGCTGAAAAGCCCCCGGAAGGTCCCGATGCTGACGCCGAAGCATCCGAAGGCGAGGCTGAAGTCCGCGAAAGACCACTTCGATTGGATCAGTCCGGAGAAGGAAAAGCAGTGACGAAATATACTGTGGTTGGATGAGACGAAGGTAAACCTCATCGGCTCGGACGGAAACACTTGGGTCTATCGCCCAATAGGCTGCGCCTACATGCCACGGTATACCCCGAAGAAATTCAAGGAGGAGGAGAATTTTTTTTCTGTATTATAGTGATTTTCAACACTTTTGGCTGGTTCGTCACTTTTGCTTCCATTTTTGGAAGAATATCGGGAGTGAGAATTTAACTCGTGATCTTGAGCGTGAGAGGTACGGATGTTACCACTATGCCAGATCGCTTCCAGGAGGAGGAGAACATTTCGGTGTGGGGGTGTTCTCCTGATACGGGGTTGGCCCCCTGTACTGGGTGGATATGATCATTGATCAGTACCTCTACGCTCAAACCCAAAAGGATGTTATGCTGCCACATGCAGGGGAGATGCCCCTGAAATAGCAGTTCATGCAGAATAAAGATCCGAAGCACACTGCCAAGACCGTCAACAAATGGTTTCAGGATAACAAAATCGACGTCATGGAGGGGCCAGCGCAGTCACTGGATCTGAACCCTATAGAGAACCTATGGGAAATCGTGAAAAGGACGGATAAATCGAAGAATAAGCAGCAACTGTGGGATAGTATCCAAGCTTGTTGGTACGCCAACCCGGTGACCATGTGCCAGACGTTGGTGAAATCCATGCCGAACCGGGTGCGTGAAGTGATGCGTAACAAAGACTACATGACCAAGTACTATCCCTAGAAACTTTTCACGGTATGAATCTTCTTGTTTTATTTTTTTTTACTTAATTTTTGTCGCGTCATTTTAGTTGTTCTTCTTCTTCTTGAAGGGCACTAACGTTCCTAGAGGAACTCCGCCGTCTCAACGTAGTATTAGTTGCGTCACTTTTTTATTAATACTTAGTTGAGATTTCTATGCCAAATAACACGTCTTGAATGCATTCTGAGTGGCAAGCTCTAGAATATGCGTGACCCCAGTACAAGACGGAGGAAATTTCTTTGACGAAAAATTCCCCCGATCAGAACGAAAATCGAACCCGAACCCCTGACATGTTAGGTGTGACGCTAAACACTTGGCCACGGGAGCACTCATTTTAGTTTAGGTATTACTTAGTATTACTTTTTTAATGAATGGCTATTGTTTTAACTAAAGATGTTATAAATTTCTTCGAACAATGCAAATAATTTATTATAAATGGATTGAAGCACTGGATCGGATTACAGAAAAACCTGTTTTTATGCGGTTTTCTGTTCTTGTGCGGTTTTTTTTGTGTGGTATATGAAAAGAAGCATATTTGACGCAGTTATCGTCCATTTTTTTTCGATGGTTTATATTAAAGATGAAAAGGATATCCGTTAACTATTCGGTATCCGGCCTATCCGGCCAATATTTGCTATCCGGCCGGATACCGGATATTAGAAAAAAAAAAAACAATAATTTCTCATTAACACAAGATAAATCATATTTTTTTCAAACTTTGATCAATATTAACTCCTAACATTAATTCAATAACACTATGACTTTTATTATAAATTGTTTAACCGACCGATAACGCTTTGCTTCGTACACCAGGCCAGCTTCAGATAACAGTCTTTCACAGTAAACGCTACTGAAAGGAGCTGAATGATAAACTCTAGCAAACCATGTCAATTTGAGGTACTGCTTACAGTTGAATGACCTCCAAACGTAGGGAACATGATTGCGATTGATTCGAAATGTTTTCGCATAACACTCGATTTCGTTTACCCCTTCGCTCGTGGTGTACTTGCATAACATAGGGCGCTAGAACGCTCAGCAGAGTAGTGAAATCACTTCATGTGTGACGTATTAAATAATACGCTGAGGAGTGTTTAATATCTTTAACAGAAAAAAGAACTATTCCTTGCAGAAAACAAAAAAAGTTTTTTTTTTCAAATTGTGAACCGAACACGATTTTTTAAAGCTACTGGTGAAGTTGTGCACGATTTTTTTGTGCGGTCCCTATCCCCCGCACAAAAAAAGGTTTGCCTGTATTTTTTTCTCAAAGTTGTGACTTTTTTTTGCTTAAGCAGTGCTCTTACTGCTTTGTCCGACGCTGTATAAGCTCCCCATTCTCCCCAACTTTTGAAAAAGGTTAACCGTCTTAGACCTATCGTAGTAAGAGTTTTGAAAATTGAGAAGACAGAATGCCAGTACAGAATTATCTACGCCTAACCATCAGAAGTATCAACAGATGTAAAGACAAGGAGCAAATTGCAATCAATCAATAAATTATATTGCATCTATATAGCTTGTCGTAAAAGTACCCAATACTGATTCGATTTATTTCCGTTGTTTGTCGTGAATTGAGGAGCTTCTTGCCAATTATGACCAGAGATGTTTACTAGACCTAGATTTATTTGCAACAGGAAGGAGTCCGATTATAATATGGAACACCATGAGCCCACGATTCGAGTATGAACTGAATTCTCATCAAATTCACCGTTAAACGACGATATAAGTGCCCACCAGTAAACCGCAAATAACCTACTGTGAGTTCCCTGGCACCCCATCCGATACGCTGGTAAATTACCCCTAGTAAAAACGAGCAATTCAAAACAATAACAAACAGTTATCACCTTTCTTTCCCAAACAAGCTCGCTCCTTTTATCCTGCTAAACCGTTACCCGTGCAGTCGTCCCTCGTCATCCCGTTTTATCGGCGGCATTTTTACGATGCTTACCATACTACACTGTGCCAAATGATGCAGCACTAAGCAGCCATCCCTCCAGCGTGTGTGTGGAACTTACCTAAATAAACAGACGACATCTTCTTGGACACGTTCTCGTCGATGTAGGTTACACCGAGCGTGTACAGTGGGGAGGCCCCAGCACCCAACAGGAGCTGTGCGGTGAAGAAAAACCAAACGTTCCAGGAAAGATTTTCCGTACTGTCGAGTCCACCGCCGGCGGAGCTTCCGTCCAACGAGCAACTCTGGCGAGGGAATAAAATGTAGCGCAAATTAGTTCGATTATGTAGACCGTAAAACGTGTGGATTCAATACTTCTTACGTTATCTAATTGTAGAAATGTTACAAATTTATTTCACCAGACTGAAACTACTACTATTTATCTGCAATCGAGCGTAGAAAAAACTATCAACAAAACTTCTAACTTTCCCGTCGACGCAAAACTTTTTTCCCCGGTCTATGTTCCATCGGAACAAAACATATTTTATTCCAGCCTTTAATTACCAGCTACGAACTTGGGAGATCATATCGCACGTTACGATTCATTTGACATCACTTAATCTTATTAATTAGCAAATATGGAACAAATTGGCCAGCGATGTGCAAAAGCCAGCTTACCTCCCCTAGCAGGTGAACAGCTGTTGCGGCGTTCGTTCCGTTGACCAACTCCGCCAAGCTAGAGCAAACATTTTGCTCCGAATTGGTTGCCCTGTACTGGCCCACCAAAAAGTGCGGCAGAGCGAACACGAACGCACCGAGGCCCATGACGGCGACACCCCACCCAATCCAGCGAGGCTTGGAGGCACCTATCCGGCCACCGAAGTAGGACACGGGCACCAGGCATAAAAATGATGCAATATCGTACCCACTTGCCACTAATCCGGTCTGCGTCGATCTTAAGCCGAACCGCCGCTCGATCGTCGTGATGACAACGTTGATGAAACCATTGACGACCAGTCCTGTTGATGAGAGAAAGAGGGTGGAAAATGCTTCAGATATTGTGGAAAAGAGAGTAAAATGCAAAAAAAAACATATCACAGCTAGTTTGTTTGTCGTGTTAGCACCAAGCTGGGGCAGAATAAAACCATTCAAGTGCAGTTCTTTGTCGTTTGTCGGAGGAAAATCGGGAGAGCAAACAACGCAATTACTTCGGAGAAGTCCTTCACCACGTATTCGTTTCGATAGCCATAAACAGGGAATGCCCAACCCAATACTTCCCCAAAAAGAATAAACGCAAAAGCCAACAAAATATATCGCAAATTGATTCCTGTGTATCAAACAATACATCAGAAATCCCACAATTGACAAAACGATATTAGCTTCCCTTCATTCATCCAAAGGTTATATGCTTTATTTCGGACAATGTGTTTTGTTATCCTGGAAAACCCATATCTGTCGGACCAGATAAACGAAGCAACGTTTCCCATTGTCACGTGTAATAGGAAACGTAGCCTAGCGCTAGAAAATGGAGACATTAAATTTTCAGAACATCCTGGCACAATGACACACCAACATGACTAATTGACATCGGTGGTTTGTTCTGAATATTTTAACGAAAAACAAAAGCAAACATCCGCCGAATAGTGCAACCCGCGTATGCATAGGTAAATGCAGCAAAGATCTCAGCCAAATTAAGCCGTATTTGTGTTCGAATCTTCAGTTGTGATATGTGATACCCATTAGGAGGCGGCAGACGGTGGGAATAACAAATTAGCGTGGCAATTACAACGCCGGTAAACTAACAACATGCATACATGAAGGTACGATAGGTATAATTTCACAAGTCGTCAAGGGACTACCATCTGTGTCGGGCTTTACAACAGGGTTATGACACTGATTAATTCGAAGTAGGTGTGTTTCATCGTTGGTGTTGATTATGCTAGGGGTCTGACGGTATGTTTTGCATTTATTTCAGATGTTCAAATACCTAGTTCCTCGTTCCTTGTTCGAAAAGTTCATGAAATGGCCAGAACTCTGGCGCCACAATGTTTAGATTCAATTATCTTTTTTTTATCTATTGGGTACAAATCAACCTTGTTTTACGCAGTATTGTTACCAAACCAATACGGTCTAAATAAAAAATATCACCTTGAACTCTGAGCTAAACTTGTTTTCTCTCAATCAATAATGTTTAATCATTATAAGAAGCTTGAAACTACCAAATATATCTTAAAATAAAAGAGATGATTTTTGGACATTAAAAATTGATGCGGGGTGATTTGGACCACTGTGTGTTTCATCGAAAAAACATACTTATGTTTATGTAAAGTATTTTGGGATAATGTTATGCCAGATTACAGACCAAAAAAATTAGATTGAGACCATCTCGAATTCTGTATGGATCGTTTCACTGTTGTTCGAGCATTTTCAAACCCTTTCAATGAATGGTCAAAGAAAATCCGTTCTTGATGGCCTGAGTTGCTCTTTCAAGCTCCTCCTTCTTCCAACGTTGTCTGCCCTTCCTCTTTTTATGATTCAGCGGCATCTGGAATAATGTAGACCAAAGAAAAGCCTCAAACCTCACCCCACAGAAACGTATCCATGTCACCCCACACAACATACAAAAATTAAAATGCAATCAATTTCATTTATTGTTATCAAACTTACAGTTTCGCTGCATTAAATTGTTCCTCTTTGGTAGACGAACAGAACTTTACTGCACAATACACGAAAACATTGTTTAATGAGCGGGAAAAACCTTAGAACCACGATCGGAAAACTCACATTTTTTGGCAATCAACATGCTTGCCGTGTTCATGCTATCGTTTCCTTCCACCTGTCGAATTTTACCAAAGTTTTTTTACGTTAGGAGATGGTATTATGAAAAATCCATGTTGAGTCGTACTTTTTGAGATAAAGAGGTGGTCCAAATCACCCCGTGTTACCCTACATCATGTGAGTGTCGTAGTTGAGTATTTTGATTTCGCCAAAATGGGAGTGAGTCAGTTGGAAACGCGTGAAAATAGTTTTGAATGCGCATAGGGAAAATCCGGGGCTGTCCTATCGCGATCTAGGTTGTTGCGGATCTGTAATTCAACCTTCTCAAAGGAATAGACACCTATGTAGGATGTATAGAATACCTATATAGAATAACCAGAAAATTGAAAACCCTAAAAATATTGGCTTGAGGAATAAGTTCGTAGCGTTTTTATGATTTATTTATTTTACAACGATTTATTTGCTGTTTGACAAAGGGTAAGTATTCATTCGATAGAATTCTTTCTGCTCTACAAAACTATTAGGTGTACCGGTAAGATTCTTCGGTTTTACAACAGATGGCATAACTTGACTATTATTACAGTAAATCAAATTTCCAGACATTCAATGGAAAGCTTCTTTCATTGCGCATCTTTTTCAGTATATGTCAAAAAGTTGAAGCGTAAACAACATAGTTCTTTGCCACTTCGAATATGTCGAATTTCGTACTTAGGGGCTGTCCACATACCACGTGGACAGAAAAAGCATGATTTTAGACACCCCCCTCCCCCTCCGTGGACAATCGTGGACATTCCTTATACCCCTCCCCCTGCTGTCCACGTGAACATTCCTCCTGTTTTTAGGAAAAAATCAAGAACTTCTATTTTCGCTTAAATTTCATTTCAAGTTTCTATTTTCATGTTTCTATTTTCTATTCCATATTTTTATTGATAAAAATTATAGCCTTACCAATGGTAACGATTTGTCTTGAAATCTTCGATTTCCAGGAGCTCATTATTTTCTTCCGAATTCCATTTACGTTATCTCCATATCCATTTTAAAATATCGATTGTGAACTTATTCTCGAGTATTTTTTTAAAAGCTGGCTGCCTTTTTTAGAGTTTTCAAAAAATCAGACAATGAAATCAAGCACTTTGTTTGAAAACAGAATTTTCTCGTCTAAACACCAATGACATTCGCTTTTACAGGTTCGAACCTAGTAAAAACAACACATCTGCATTATCATCGTGATAGATGATTCCGTTGACCTACAACTCTTAATTGTTAAATCATGCTAAAAATTGCCCTGAAAAATTCGTGCCGATTCTAAGGAAAAAACCAAAAGCATATTTTTGTAGACATACCTGAATATTTCATGCAACTTGAGAATTCCATCCTCTCAGAACTTATGCTATGCAATATGTTGAAGTTCTTACAAGAATCTTAATAGTTAATAATCTGAAGATACAATATCTGGTGAGTAAGGCGGGTGGAGTTTTAGAAGTGCCCTAGAAACGTTCTGGATCGTTGATTTTAATACGTCCAGCTGCTGGCAGTACTCGTTGGAATTCATCGAAACTAGTTGCTTGATAGAGGCTCCTGATACAGATTTTCTTTCAGCCCTACCAGACCCAGCCACAACTTGCTTCAAGCGAAAACCTGCTTCGGGGTTCCATTTACTTGCTGGGATTTTTTTAACTCAACATTCTTGTGAATGATTTGCCCTTTAAAATTCACTACAAATATGTTTTTTCGTCGCGTTTATGAAACGAATCGCATTATGAGATAAGTCCCTTCAAATGTTTTTCGATAAAATAAACCCTTATTCCGAAATCCGGTCGGATTTGAAATCAGCACAATGTTGCGTTCTTTAAATACCTCAAATACCCTAGTCTAGAAATTTGAAAAAAATCAATTTTTTTTCCTTCATATTTCTCTAATTCAGACATTTAAGAATATACCATAGAAGAAACTTTTCGAAAATCTCATTATTTACCAAGTTATAGCCATTATAGTGATGCGATATCTTATCTAAAGGGTGTGTCACATCAAATTGCATCACGGAAAAAACGCTGTAGAAATTCGCCCAGTAGACCGATCCTTTTGAAAATTTTAGACAGTAAAATAAAAACTATTAAACAACTTTTGGCATTTTCTTTTTATTCATACTTCGAGCCCAAGCCCGTATGCTCGCACCTTCCTCTTTACCCCGTCCATAAGGTTCTGTACAACGTCAGGTTGTAGTTTTTTTTGAACAGAAATCCATTTTCTCTTGAAGTCCGCCACCGATTTGACAACTTTTGGGTTCTTCCGGAGGGCCTGCTTCATAATCGCCCAATATTTCTCTATTGGGCGAAGCTCCGGCGCGTTGGGCGGGTTCATTTCCTTTGGCACGAAGGTGACCCCGTTGGCTTCGTACCACTCCAACACGTCCTTTGAATAGTGGCACGAAGCGAGATCCGGTCAGAAGATGGTCGGGCCCTCGTGCTGCTTCAATAGTGGTAGTAAGCGCTTCTGTAGGCACTCCTTAAGGTAAACCTGCCCGTTTACCGTGCCGGTCATCACGAAGGAGGCGCTCCGCTTTCCGCAAGAGCAGATCGCTTGCCACACCATGTACTTTTTGGCAAACTTGGATAGTTTCTGCTTGCGAATCTCCTCCGGAACGCTGAATTTGTCCTCTGCGGAGAAGAACAACAGGCCCGGCAGCTGACGAAAGTCCGCTTTGACGTAGGATTCGTCGTCCATTACCAGGCAATGCGGCTTCGTCAGCATTTCGGTGTACAGCTTCCGGGCTCGCGTCTTCCCCACCATGTTTTGCCTTTCGTCGCGGTTAGGAGCCTTCTGAACCTTATATGTACGCAGGCCCTCCCGCTGCTTGGTACGCTGGACGAATGAACTTGACAAATTCAGCTTATTGGCGACATCCCGGACCGAACTTCTCGGATCACGTCTAAACTGCTTAACTACGCGCTTGTGATCTTTTTCAATGACGGAGCATCCATTTTTGCCGTTCTTCACCTTCCGGTCGATGGTTAGGTTCTCGAAGTATCGTTTTAGTACTCTGCTGACCGTGGATTGGACGATTCCCAGCATCTTACCGATGTCCCGATGTGACAACTCCGGATTCTCGAAATGAGTGCACAGGATTAATTCACGATGCTCTTTTTCGTTCGACGACATTTTTCCAAATTTACGAAAAATTGACAGTAGAGCATGGCCAACGGGATCTATACACTCTTATCTGATTATAAGCGAAAGCTGAAGATATAATTCCTAAAAATTATATTTCTACAGCGTTTTTTCCGTGATGCAATTTGATGTGACACACCCTTTGATACGGCCATAACAATTAACTTCAAACACGTTTTTCTCGAAACATGTTTTTTCAAACCGGCTTACATGATATCTCAAGTTCTACTTAACCGATCTATGTTTATATGAATACAATCTGTATGCATCTCTCTATCGAATGAACCTACAAAAAATCATAATTCCGTAACTTTACTGTTTTCAAAAAATCAAGAAACTTGAAAAAATGTTTTTAAACATCATTCTTTTTTTTCAAATTTCCGCCATTTTGTCAAAAAACACGTTTTTGACTTGTCCGAGGTTCATGCGATAGTGGCATCTTTACTGATTCAGAATCTGTTCGATTTGTCTGTTTCAGATAACCAGAAGGGCTGGAATTGTGTCGCCATGGTATGACTTTTTCTTGAACCCCCTCACTTGATCAGCTTCTAATTATGGATATATTTTTTCCGTTCAATTTTTGTTTTATTGTTGAAAGATAGATAAACAAATAGTGATATAATGGATGGTAAAAATGTGCTTTGTTGTACTTTTTCGGAGCTCGAAGAAACGTTCGAAATTCGTGTCTCTATCCCTTCTTAATCTGATTGAGCCAAATCCTATTGGATTGTGCAAATGTTGCAACCTTGAAATGCAGAATGCAAAAGTTTATTTCGTTCGAATTGCGATATGTCAAATCCGATCGGGTTCCGTAATATGGGTTGATATGTAGTCCATGCATTGTTGCATGTTTGCATGTTGCATGCATGTTTTTCGTAATGTTTCGCTTCTCATGAACGGTGATTTTCGACATCTGTATCAAATCTACTAGTTCATGTGCATCAAGGAATAATCTTTTCTTTTAATTAATCAGCAGTAGCAGCATGAACTTTCCATACAATGCAAAAGAAGCGTGTTACAAAAATTACGAGACATCAATGAAGAACAACATCATTGCAAGAAATAGATCTCCAGAGATACGGCCCGTACACTCATGAAAGAATTTGTTGTTCGTTTCAATGTTCAGAAATCCTTGAGAGTTCTCGAAAAAAACAGTTTTGTCATCAAAAACTGAATTCAACCCGCACTGAAGTCTTGATTTTTAATACTACAAAAAAAAAAGACGGGTGGGTAATGTCGGGGACATAACCGGAGTGACGTAGGACTATACAAAGGGGACAGCTTTTATTAAATATATATTTTAAATATATTGTTTTATTTTCTTCTCCTACGTGAATACCTACCTATCTGCCTGAAAAATGGATTAGTTTACTGTTTACTCTTTATGAATATGTTGATGGTTCTGAAAAGAACCTTTGGTGTTGTGTTTTTGTTATCACTCGATATTCCCATCTTGTTCGGTTAAACCTTCCTGTTTAGCTATTGCGTTTGCCACTCGCCACAGCTTTCACAGTTGGAAAATTTCTTCCCATCCAGCTTTGTGACATATTGTACAGTAAATAACATTCAATGCGACGTGCCGAAGCGCCACTCAGTGTCACATTGGAGGCGATTTTAATCTGTAATTGAACATATGCGATGACAGTGGTACAGTGACGCCTTTTAATGTGGGGTCATAATTTGGATCTCTATGTTTACAAAAATGTCCAACTAAATAAGTCGCATTACATGTCCGTCCAATTAGCTAAATGTCGAACTAATTGTAAATTACTGTACTTTCAATCTGGAAACAATTTAAGAATTGGTGAAAATTGAATAATCAGGAAAGTCCCCAACTATCAATAAGCTCAGAACAACTGCCAAATTCTCATACTCATCAGATCCTGGCAAACAAATTATGAAAAAATCAATTTGTGTTTTATTATTATTTTGGATAATGTTTTAGAAAGCATTGAACTGTATTTCCTAAACTCTTTTTTGGAAGGTTTAATGGCCCTGAAAAGCGCCTTGTTTTATGGAATGGTTCCAATTTAGAAAACTTAGTACTCGTGGTTTTGAAAAAAAACCATTTCGAACGCCCTCGATGCCGCATTGTTCTGGATTTGCCACCAAAGCAGTTTGTATAAAGAACAAACTTTTTTCTTCTGCTACCTGATGCAGTTTTGCGATTGCGTTTGCCACTCGCCACTCGCTGCAACTGCCTGTTGTCTTGATGTCCACCGAACCGAATGTGTTCTGTTCCGAATGCGGGTTTTCTTATCGTCGCGAGCAGCTTTGCCAGCTAACTCGATCACTTCGGCGGCCGAAACTATATAACGCCGGCTAAGTGGACTGGTACACTGGTACTAACGCGCTCGGCCTAGCTACCCTTGCGGGGAACTCCAGATCAACACGGTTCGAGCGGGATTTTGCCTTTCCCTTCACTTTTCCTCCTTTACCATGTCCAGACATGGCTGCTTGGGTTGGTTTGTTGATGTGTTGTGTTGCGAACCGATGTGGTGTACGGTTTGAATGAGAATGATCGTTACGGCAGCGGAGCGGGGATTTTTAAGCTTACTGGCTGGCTCGAGAATTACGCATGTGTGAGACTGCGACCAATGTTTCGTTCATTTTTTTCTTTTTCCTTTCCAATGGTGCTTCATTCTATTTCGCTGCTGCTCTGGTTGCCCGTTTTGGTCGGTACGATTTGAGGAGCACAAAATGGACCAATCAAAAATGGGCACATAGTGAATTTTGAGAATGCTTGATATTTCACAATTATTCAATTATTTATCTCAAGAAAAATGAAATGTTATTCGTTATGATAGATGCGTAGATATATTTCCTATCAATTGATGCAAAAACCTTTGCGATCTGTTGAGAAATGCTCGAGTTATAAGCGTTCCAAATCTTGCATTTTTTCCTACTTGTTCAGTGCCTAGATTTCCATTTCACCCCCTATATCTTCCGGTTAGACGTAGTCCTACGTCAAAACCAACATTCTTTATGTTATTGGTTGTCTTTATCCTGATGGATTTAATGGCCCTCTATTACCGATTGGAATAAATTGATGGATCCTAGTTCATGTGCGTTACCTTCAGAATATACATTTCAGGAAAGCGGTTCTGTCATATGAAAAAATACGGATGTTTGACCGAGCAGCACTTTCAGGCAGTTCAATCTTTTTATTGATGAATACTGAGTACTCAGGGCGGGCGTGAAGTTCAAAAAATCGTGTAAATACAAAACAGATCTCATTCGATTTTGGCAATTAACTTGAATGTTTTACTTTAAAAAATACTTAACGTGTTCACGTGGACATTATCAAAACCCCCTCCCCCCTCACCGTGGATATGCGTGGACATTTTCGTAACCCCTACTCCCCCTAAAGTTGTCCACGTGGTATGTGGACAGCCCCTAACGAGAGTGTTTTTGCGGGTAGTGTTACTTCATTACTTCAATATGAAGAAAAAAGCTGCGGAAAGTCATCGCATTTTGGTGGAAGTTTATGATGACCATGCTCCAACTGAGCGAACTTGTCAGACGTGGTTTGCACGGTTTAAAAGTGGTAATTTTGACTTGGAAGACGGAGAACGTTCCCGCGGTGACCGCCAAAAAAGTTTGAAAACGAAGAACTGGAAGCTTTACTCGATCAACATCCGTTACAAACGCCGGACAACGTACGAGGGTCACTATTTATATTTCGGGAATAGGAACAAAAACAAATAGTTAAGCTGCGAATATATTTTTATTGTTTTTCAAAGTACTCGCCACGATGATCGATACACTTTTGCATGCGCTTAAACCAATTTTCAAAGCATTTATTCCAATCGATGCGAGCCTTTTTTTTTGAGCGATTGTCAAATTATGTGGAATCCAACGTGAACATAATTTTCGCACAACTAAGTGTTCATGTAAAATCGCATATATGCTGGTGGAACTAATGCTTAGGGATGCCTCAATCTCACAATAGGTTACATGACGATCTTGCTTAATCATTTCGTGCACAGCATCGATGTTTTCTGGCACTACAGTCGATTTTGGACGACCTTCACGAAACTCGTCGGACAGCGAACTACGGCCACGATTAAATTCACTATACCAGCGATGCACAGTGGTTTTTGATGGAGCTTCATCGCCAAAAGTCAAATTAAGTTGATTGACGCACTCTTGTTGTGATAATCCACGTCGAAAGTCGTAAAAAATCATCGCACGAAAATGTTCACGATTCAGTTCAATTTTTTTTGCCGAGACCAAACTTTGAACTAAATATAAAATAAACAAATAGCGTCCGTATGACAAAATGAATTTGTCAAGTTCATTCGTCCAGCGGACCAAGCAGCGGGAGGGCCTGCGTACATACAAGGTTCAGAAGGCTCCTAACCGCGACGAAAGGCAAAACATGGTGGGGAAGACGCCCTCGGAAGAACCCAAAAGTTGTCAAATCGGAGGCGGACTTCAAGAGAAAATGGATTTCTGTTCAAAAAAAACTACAACCTGACGTTGTACAGAACCTTATGGACGGGGTAAAGAGGAAGGTGCGAGCATACGGGCTTGGGCTCGAAGTATGAATAAAAAGAAAATGCCAAAAGTTGTTTAATAGTTTTTATTTTACTGTCTAAAATTTTCAAAAGGATCGGTCTACTGGGCGAATTTCTACAGCGTTTTTTCCGTGATGCAATTTGATGCGACACACCCTTCAATACTCCAGCCATGCATCAACATCGACGCCTACACGGAATATTCACGGCCAGAAGCTTATGCTGTCTATTTGATGGGATCAGCTGGGTGTAGTGTACGATGAGCTGCTAAAATCGAATGAAACCATTACGGGGGACCTCTAACTGCGACAATTGATGCGTTTGAGCCGTGCACTGAAGGAAAAACGGCCACAATACGAGCAAAGTGGCAGAGACAATGCTCGGCCGCATGTCGTGAAACCGGTCAAAACATATTTGGAAACGCTGGAATGGAAAATCCTATCCTACCCGCCGTATTCTCCAGGCATTTCTCCGTCCGATTAGTACCTTTTACGATCGATGCAACATGGCCTGGTTGGCCAGCACTTCTCCAATGTTGATGAAGTCAAAAATTGGATCGGTTCGTGGTTAGCCGGCAAACCGGCCGTATATTTCCGCAAATCCGTGAATCCGTGAATTGCCAGAAAGATGAGAAAAAGTTGTGACTAGCGATGGGCAACACTTTGAATATTAAATTTGTAACCATTTCTGCAGAACAAAGCATTAATTATTTTTTGAAAAAAAAACTAAGAAACTCACCGGTACCCCTAATATGTCAATTGTATTTTTGAGTTATTGAATATTTACTAGTCCTACGGAACCCATATTATATAACAATGGCATGTGTACTTGTTGTCAGTTCATCTTCAAATAAAAAAAAACTAGATGATGTAAAAATTGTTTACAAACAAAGTTTGACCTTCATTTAATAATTTATCTGCAAGGTGGGCCCCACAAGAAACTCAGTTAGTTCACGATGGGCGACGGACGTATTAATTGGCAGGCTGATGTAGAGAGCTGCTACAAGCAAAGTTGAATTGTCGTCACAAAACGAACAGTTTATAACATTGAGCGTCTCAAAAACATCTTCTGCAGTTTGCTAATACAATAAAAAACCACTATTTTGGCTGAAGCTTCACGTAAGGGACAGTTCACATACCACGCGGGCTGTAAAAGCGCAATTTTAAACGTGGACAAGTGTGGACATTTCCTATACCTCTTCCCTTTTTGTGCATTTAGGCATTCTCCCATTTTTTGGAAAACAAAAATCAAAAAAGCTGAGCTGTTTGAAAAAAATGGACAATGAAATCAACGACTTCGTTTTGAGTTATTGGTATTTATCAAATAAAAGCGAATCTCGAAACAAGATAGCAGTTGTATAAATAGAAATCGATATGGATATCGCCACGCATTTCTAATTACAAAAATTTTGTTTTATGTAGCTTTTGCTCATTCAACACCCAAATTGTCGCCCAAACTCATATACGTTAGTCCGTGCCCAATTTGTGACACCTTTCACTGAGCCGACCAGCAGAATCATCATCCCACCAAAATAAAATTATCTTTTTATAGAGCTTGAGCTTGGGTGCACTATACACTTTGTAGTTACATTACGTGATTTTCCTGGACCAGCAAAATTACACAAAAAGCACACCGAAATGCGCTTGGCAGTAACAACACATTCTCATGATGAAAGTTTCGGTGATTTGAACTTTTAATAATCAATGACGACGCCCCGTTGTTACAGCCATCAGGGTAGAAAGGGACGTTAGTATGATATAGGAGCCAGGAGGGTCACCTAGTTGTTAGTGTCATTGATTCTGTAAGCAACGCGAATTTTCAAACACCCAATGAAACAAAATTTCGAAAATCTTTATCTATTATGTATTTCAATGCATAATGATTTATATTATCGCCTCCAAAATACGCAATACATTTTTTCCAACGAAAAAGCTTTAATGCTAACAAAACGGTAGTTTGAGTTCTGGAAATAGGAAAAAGTCAAACCCATGTTTGAATTTGATCGTTCAAGCATGTCTTCAGCCACTTGATTGGGATGAAATTTTCGAAGAAAATCGAGCTCTTTAGGCACTAGTCGTGCCGTGACTTTTTCTCATGCCCTAAACATCATCCAAAATATGACGGACGGTCTCGTGAGATATATTAAATTCACGGGCTAGTTCTCTCAAACTAAAATTATCATTAGCACCATTCATTTTATTTTGTGAATGTTTTCATCAATCGGAGATGTGGATGGTCGTCCTTGACCTGGCAAATCGTTCATCTTTTCTCAGCCATCTTCGAATGCCTTACACCATTCATACATAATGTGGAAGATAAATCAGCACCTTATCTATCGGATTCTATAGAAAACTCAAATTGGAATGTTTTTGCAGTGGAGTTATTACCTAAAGAAAAAGTTGATGAAGATAAATCAAGTCGCTTACACTCCTTTCCTTCTAAGCCCCTCAATTGCTAAGGTTGAATACGACAAAAGTAGGACATACTGAAAACGCTTTAGTTTAGGAAATTTTGGTGTTTTTTATTTCAATATTCAACTGAATCAAGCTAACAGTGTAAAGAATCACAGTAGGCATTGGTTGTCAGGATGAGTTCTTTTGTTTACATTGGGCCTGATTCTCGAATACACTTCACGGTGGAAACGAAATAAACGGCACGCCATTGAACTACGTTTTACGAGTTAATGAAGTGCCAAAAATAATAATGAGTTTTCGGGCAGAATGAGCACTTTTCAAATAAAAATCATTAATGAAAATTAAGTTCTTCGTATCAAACTGGTATTCAATGTGAATGGAAAACTTTGTTTTCTTCATGTGGCCCGAAATGAAGGGCCTGATTCTCGAATACACTTCACGGTGGAAACGAAATGAAACGTATTCGCGATGACAATGGTACGGTGTCGACATCTGGATACGAGGTTAGTTTCCCACTAAACTTATCATTATAATATCAAATTATCTTCAGATGAAATTTTTATATGAGAATTTTATATCACATGAAGATAACAAAGTTTTCCACTCTCATTGAATACTAATTTGATACGAAGAAGTTAATTTTCATGAATGATTTTTTATTTGAAAAGTGCTCATTCTGCCTGAAAGCTCATTATTATCTTCAACACTTCACTAATTCGTAAAACGTAGTTCAATGGCGTGCCGTTTTTTTCGTTTCCACGTGAAGTGTATTCCAGAATCAGGCCCATCGATTATTGTAAAATTCACCAACAATTAATCTTTAATCTATTAAATGAAAAATTGAGATATCTCTAATCGAGGAAAGCAGCGAAAAGAGTATTTTTCGACAATCCTACGTCCAAAAAGAGAAGAAAATGACCGGATGAGAAAATATCAAGGACTAGATTGTGCTGGACCGGAATGCAAAGCAGAACTTGGAGGCAATGTTTGTATGTGGAACTGCAATTGAACTCAAGGATTTCAAGCGGAAATGGAACAGGAGAGAAACAGAGAACACGGGCTATGTACGAAGAAAAACTCGAGCAATTGCCTATGGTCAGAAGGAACAGTGAAACAATGGTCTTATAATAACCATAATACCTATTAATATATACCTATACTATAGAAAACTAAATGCCTGCTCTCGCCAATTTGAGGAAAATTTCAGCCAAAATCATTAAAAGTAAGAAACTCAAATTTAGACATGAGAAGATGTAGATCCTAATCCTTGTTTAATTGTATGTTGTTTAAATGTTATAACTTTCAAGAAAATATACTAAAAATCGCCTGATAATTAATCACATTTATTATCAACTAGCTGACCCGGCAAACTTCGTACCGCCCAAAATTTATTTTTCGTTATCACATTCACGTTTTCTTACTAAGCACACGATCATGCGTCTAATCGCTGAACTGTTCATTGATTGATCTTCTAAACTACCCTTTAAAATTACCTTTTACTGTAAATTTCCTAGTACTTCTACCAAAACTCTTCATCATAATATCAGGTTATTTTCAGATACAATTCTCGATGATTTTTCAACCACTTGCAAATAACATGTTTCTCCGTTACATGGAATGAATGTTTGATACAGAAAATATGATAGAATAAAGACAGTCCTAAATCGGACAATTCCTTTCTCGAGTTTTGCTATTATCAACACATTCGGTGATCCATTTTTTTATATAGATAGAAGAAGATATAGGAGTGTGTTTTATCGCATTAAAATCAATTTCCACTTTCGAACAAAAATCAATTTCGTTAGCGCAAACATCAAATGGACTTACAACGTTTGTCACTATGTAATTGTAGAACATTCGCGAATTAGAATTTTCCTAACTTTCCCATTTTCCTTCAGAGTTTTCCAAAAAATTTCAATTGTCATGTTTGGTTGAAATAAGTGTATTATTTTTACTGGACTCCCTCTCCATTTCAGAGGAGAGAGGGGTGTCATCCCATCATAGAACATTTCTCGTATCCAAAAACCCTCACATCCCAAATTTGGCTCCATTTGCTTGAATAGCTCTCGAGTTATGTAGAAGTTTGTGTTTCATTTGTATGGCGGCCCCTTGCCTTTAGAGAGGGGGAAGGATTGTCCAGCCACCATATTAACAATTATTGCCCCCTAAACTTTCCATATACCAAATTTGTTTCCATTTGCTTGATTAGTTCATGAGTTATGCAGTTTTTTTTTCATTTGTATGGCAGCCTTTCACTTAGAGAGGAAGGAAGGAGTATGTAACCACCATAGAAACATTGCACCCTAAAACCTCCACATGCCAAATTTGGTTTCGTTTGCTTGATTAATTCTCGAGTAATGCAGACATTTATGTTTCATTTGTATGGCAGCCCTCCCTTAGAGAGGGGGAGGGGTCTCGAACTACCATAAGAACCTTCCCCGGCCCCAAAAATCCCTACATACCAATTCCGAGTCCATAAGAATCAGACAGACAGACAGAAATCCATTTTTATAGATATAGAAGAAGATACAAAATTTGCTAAAAACTGACTTTTCAATTTTCCATCTTTCCGAATGGTTTTCATAACTTTTTTGACATATAAACCTAACGCAGACTAAGACGCATCAATCCTGATACTGACTGTTCAAGACCGTTGCTCCGTTATTGAGTTAATTCGTGAGGAACGGACACCAAATCAGTTCTATTTAAGGTAAATGATTTTGGGATGTCCAGTCGAAAATATGATCATGGTTTGTCCACTTTTTTGAATGCTCTAATTCAGCACACTTTTGTCAAATAATGTATTCGAATGTTTCAAAACATATAAATAAAATTGTCTTTTTCATGATTTACAGTAATTTTATAGTATATTTTTACGGAATCACATGTTTTAAAGGATTATAAAATACACCATCTATTGGTGTCAATGCACCCCTCATTCGAGCTAACTTTTAATCGATCACCAGATGATTATTTCGCACCTATTCAGACCTTCTCTGGAGTATAACACTTACAAATATTGTAAACATCATTCTTGCACACCATTTGTATCAGATTTACATAGCTAAACCATTAAATTAACGCATTTTGATGAACTCAAATCTGATCATGAGTTGTCCAATTCAATAATGTTGTTTTGTCCACATTATTTCTATGACAACCGCTTGGAGCGCTGCAGTTTGTTTATTGTGTCCTTCGCGCATAGCAGAAATAAAGTTTCTCTATGTTGAATGAATTGAGGAGTACACTTTTAAAATGCCCAAGAAAATGCAATATTCTGAAGAAAGCCTAAATTATAAATGGATCAATAAGATGACAGTAAACTCAAGCAATGATAAATGCAAATCTGCTTGAGAATTCGAATGTTTTTATTCAGAAATGGTGATTTCTAAATCCGAACAAACCATGAACATTTTCTGGGCAAACCATAATCAGAGGAGGTTAAACCATGATCAAAATTCCTCTTTGAGGAAAATCGTTAAAAAACATAAAAATTTGAATAATTTCAACACCTTATGGTTATATTAGCAACTAGAGACTTGGGGCTTTTCAACAAACCCAAACTCGTATTGATTATATGTGATTTTCATGAAGAAAAATCGATTTGCATTTACTAGTTGCGTAAAAACACTTCAAATCGGACAAACCAAGATCATTTACCCTATATAGATTCATAGATTCATTCTAGGGGATCAAATGAAAGCCGTCTTATTTAAATGATTTAATTCAACATATTCTAAATGATGGAAAAAATGGATACAAATCCTTGAAAAACTATTGCTGAAATTGTACTCTGATACAGAAAATATAAAATGCTATCCGAACCAGGAAAATCAACCTGTTTACATTGGAACAACTGCCACAACAGGAGACGAATATACAAACAGCCTCGGGCAACTAACTGTTGCATTCTTCGAGAAGGTTTAGTCAAATAGATGACAGCCATATGTAATGCCTTTCGCCGTCATATTTTCAGCATCCTACGCTTTCATGTGCACATTTCTCGTCACCACTATCGACGGCCACAATCACGGGAAAGCACCGAAGTGTTGGATCGACATTTTTACGCTAAGCGGAAAAATATGTCAACTTAAAGGATTTCCTGTTGAATCTTGGAAATGTTTTCCCTCACCCCGGACGAATGGACGATTTGTCGAAGCGAAAAGCGTTAGCATTCATATCGCCCGTTCAACTCATTCGTTCGTTAGCTTCGGAATGTGGCGAACGTCGTAATCTTTACCTGATGCTCATCAGCGACCTCCCCCGCAAAGGGATATGTGACGTTAACTTCTATTCAAGTGCACCACGAGCTTCTCGCGTTCATACTCTGCAGAGAGGTGGGGATTGAGAGATGTACGATTTGTGGCAAATCGTTTCATAATAAGTTTCAACAGTGTGAAATCACATTTCATCGGAAGGGTGTGAATGATGACACATACGGAATAGGAACGCCAAGCCGGAAATTAGGATTTCCCGTCACAGTCGTCGTCGGTTCCTCGGTCGCAGTCAATGAACGGCGGGGACGAACGTGGTTCCCACTAATGGAGCTTTTAAGAATGAATTTATATCAATGAATGTGACACGAATGCCAGTCGTCGGGATAAAGGTAGAAAATTGTGTGACAAAATGAAAAAATAATTTCAATATGTCGGTAGAGTAACTCGCACTACAATAGAACTCGAAGGTTCGATCAAATACTTATAGAAATACAATATGTGTACTTCATGCATGCTCTTCAATTAACTCACCCTCTCCGTATGGATTGATCTCATACATTCTGAAGTGGCTGATTTCGTCTGGCGATAATTCTGTTATTAGAGAAAGCTTTTATGTTCTGCCAGATTCAGATGATCTGATGCTGCGCGACCGCTAGGCCAACTTTCACTCCCAGCAGGGCATTCTTACTGTGAGATGCAATGAAGCGATAAACTGCGTTCGAAACCCCCGATGTTTTTTCTGCACATCCATTGAGCCCCCGCCCCATTCGTGGTTTACAGCGCGAGAGCACATAAAATATAGACATAAGTTGAACAAATAGTTATAAACATATTTCTTGAATCATCTTTCTGCAACCCCTCGGTGTACTGAAGAAGCAGCATCGGGAGAAAAACTTGCTGCGTTTTTATGAACCCCCGCCCGAGTTCTGCAGTGTGGGCTCCAACGATGATGGTACATGGGGATACTTTTCCACCTCTTCTAGTCCGTTTGCTCGTAAAATATTGAACCTTATCAGTTGTGTACCCTCATTCATTTCATGCAGTGTATGGTATGGTTATGACGGTCGGAAAAAGCGAATCCGCGAAAAATCAATGATGAGAAGGTTGTTTCCTTCCATTGAACATCGCAAACATAAATTGTTAGCAGCATTATCTGGTGCAAAGTCACGTTTGTGCCATTTATAATCCGTGTGTTTAAAAATGTTGGGTTCTTTCGCCTTTTTTGGAGATTTCCGCAGAAAGTGGGACATCTGAGGCAGATTAGCGCACGTTATCTCCTATCATCGCATATGTGTTAAATAAGTTTTTGTAGACTTTATTAAGCTTTTCGGAATATTTCACCTTCGATGGTTCTAATCTGCGAACTGTAATTATTTAAGACAATGTTGATCCCTTGTCACAAGATAATCAATCACATTTGTCATTGGCGATATACCGCCAATTTAGAGGTAGGAAAAATTTTGGGTTGGTTACACTCTGGTATATCCGCAAGATCTTACAAACTTCAATGGAAGAAGAACTAAAACGAGAAAGGTTTTGTTCCTCACTGGATCGGTGTTGCTAGTAACACTTTTCGGTTTACATGAGTGCAAATTGCACTCAGGGTTGCCAACTATTATTTTCAAAAATCAGGGAGAATGAAAATAAAAATCAGGAGAAATCAGGATGCTCATATTGTGTTGTCCGGAAAGTTCGAACCGATTTTCTAAAACACAAACGCATGATTTTTATACGCTGACATACATTTATTGAAATTTATGTGCACAGTTTTGCTCCACGATCTTTCGCCATCTTTCACACAGCTTAAAAAATTTATCCACCAGAATATGTTTGCTTTCTCGTCGAAAGCTGTTTTATTTATAGAAGAATATTTTTATTTTTTGATGTCCATAGTGTCAAAGTTCGTGTACTTGAGAGAATTTCGCACCTTAACCTGTGGTAATCTGAAAGCGGTTAGTTTAGCTGGTAGGATAGCACATTCCAGTCAAACTCCAAAATAAATTGACGTGTTGTCAAAGAGCCATGAAGTTAGGCGTTTCTCTGATGGAACACGAGGACTATCGCATTGACTAATTCTAGAAGTTTCCTTTGTTTGTTGCGAGCAGTAGTTATGGGAATATATCGACTGTTTAATTAGTAGAAGATCATAATGGAGCTTCGAGAATAATGAATAAGTTCAGCTTCAAAGAAATATTGTGGAAACATCAGGATTTTTTTTTGACAAAGTTGTAAAGTAAGAATTATGTTTTAACAATTAAAAAAACAAGTAATTATTTTCATTCAAAATATAATGATTTGAAACTGTCTTTGGGCGTGCTAATATCTTTTTTTCACGCCAACTTCAAGGTTCAATAAATGTCAACAGGATATCTCCGATAAAGCGAATCGCTCCAGAATACAGTAGAACCCCGATTATCCGCGAAATAGTCTGGTCACCGTGAATAACAAAAATCGCGGATAACGTGATAAACAATTCAAAATGAGTGGAAACAGGAAAAAAGATATTTCAGCATGAAAACTATGTTTAATCAATACAGAAATCACTAATCTATCAATCTGTAAGGTCGTGTACACTAGTGATTAGATAATGTGAAAGTCATGATCAAAACAAAAGAGCAAGTGCCTACCTCTAATTGAAAAATTTCGGGACGCTCTATAGAATTACTATGAAACTCGCTTTCGCGGATAACCCGCACGGATAATCGAGGTTTCACTGTATATAGATAATGAACAAAAAAAGATTAACCATTATACAAGTGCAGACTGTAGAGCTGTTTCGAGGAAATCGAGGTTCTCGAAAAAAAATTTTTGATGCCAAATGTCTAGTGTCATCTCGATTTTTTTTGTCAAAAATTGACAATCTGGAACTTTTTTGGGTTTTTTTTTTTTGGACTGCGAAACATATGGTTTTGGGTGCCAAAGAAAATAGTTATCTCGATTTTTCACTCGGAACTTGCTGCGAAATGTTGTTTGCACGATAATAAGCCCTATGCAAAACATTAGCTCATTCGAACATCATTTATTAGTGTCGCAGACGTTAAAAATTCGGTTTTTTTGAAAATCGAAAAATCACCGAAAATTGAGGGTTTAAAAAAAATCGGAGCCAAATGTTTAAAAATTGCATTGCTAGTCGAGATTTTTTGTTATCACGAAAAAAATTTAATCAAATAAAATTTTTTTTGGCGTTTGGTCATTTCCCGTCTGAAAAGTTGATTTTAGACAAAAAATTTTTTGATATGATTGTAAATCTCGACGTGTCATGCAATTTTAAGACATTTGACACCGAAAAAAAACTTTTAAAACCCCAATTTCCGGTGATTTCCCGGTTTTCCAAAAAACTCAAATTTTTAACGTCTGCGACATTAATGAATGATGTTCGAATGATGCCTATTATCGTGCAAATCAACATTTCGCAGCAAGTTCCGAGTGAAAAATCGAGATAACTATTTTCATTGGTACCCAAAACCATATGTTTCGTCTCGTAGTCCGAAAACCACCTAACCCAAAACAGTCCCAGAGTGTCGATTTTTGACAAAAAAAAATCGAGATGACACTAGACATTTGGCATCAAAACAAAATTTTGGATTGGGTGATTTTTCGATTTTCAATAAACTCAAACTTTGACCGCTTTGCGCCAGTCTTGCTTAAATCCGATTGAGCTGATATTCTGCATAGGGTGTTTTTTCGAGGTGGTGAACATTTTGTATAGGGTAATTTTTTGAAATTTTAACGCTCGTATATCATGAAGTGCTAACCGAAGCAGAGTTCTCTCGTTCTTGTTTTTGTCATGATTTATAGCATGTAACAACAAACAAATGCCGCTGGTGGAAATGAATTGTGCAATATCATATTTGAACAAACGGATGTGAGTTATTCAGTCAAATATTCAATCGACAAACACTGATGTTATCTTTAAAAAACGATTATCGTTTTCTTCAAATATCTGTTCTATAGAATAGAGTACCACAATTCCTTCAAAAGGTGAAAAATCTTGAAAGAAAATGATAAAATTTTAGCCGATGTAGAAAATAGAACATTTATAGAAAAATTGTTCTATCAGAGCAAAGCCTACGTATTCAAATAACAGCAAGTAATCATTTTTATTCAAATTTTAACATTTTAAAACTACCACCCGGCCGTATTAAGACGATCTGGCGTAGTAGTAACCCATTAACTCCCGACATTCTTCCGAAATGGTGGAAGGTAAAAGTGACGAGCCAGCCAAAAGCGTTGAAAGTCACTATAATACAGAAAAGAAAATACCATCGGACCAGCTAATCTGATAGAGAGTAGTATACCTTGTTGAAAACTAATTTCCTATCCAGATATCGACACCGTATCGCGCATACACTTCGCTTCGTTTTCATACACTCACGGTCATGATATATCTAATGTGCATCACCATTCAATATAATTAGTATGAGCCTAAGTATGAGAGGCAAACTGTTTTAACTTAAGTTTAAAGATGCACTGTAAGATGGTGGCTTCGTATTCAGCTAAATTAAATAAATTAAAGAAAAAAGGCGACCGAACGATTAATATTTCTGTACACTGCGTTTCACAGCTATAGAACCACTAATTTTTTCTAAGTTTCCAGAGTTATGTAAGAAATCGGTTGAATTGAAGTATATAGTTTAGGATATAATAACTTCATTTAAAAGACTAACCATTTGAACTTTATTGTTGTGTTCAGGCGCAAAACATTCAAAAAACTAAAATTCCAGTGATTCATAATTACAGAACCAGAACTCCCACTCACAAAATTAACGTCAATTTCACATGAATTACATTATGTTCCTTATTCGTAGGTCATCTTTAGTTCTCAATCAGTTCATATAACCCATTCGGGGTGGTTTCGACCAAGCTGCGCCATGTTGTAGAGTGTATCTCGTTCTACGCAGAGGATACTGCTCGTTTAAGCTGTTCAAATCACTTATACTGCTTGTAAGCTGCATCTACTATTCGTAAAGGGTGTGTCACATCAAATTGCATCACGGAAAAAACGCTGTAGAAATTCGCCCAGTATACCGATCTTTTTGAAAATTTTAGACAGTAATATAAACACTATCAAACAACTTTTGGCATTTTCTTTTTATTCATACTTCGAGCCCAAGCCCGTATGCTCGCACTTTCCTCTTTACCCCGTCCATAAGGTTCTGTACAACGTCAGGTTGTAGTTTTTTTTTGAACAGAAATCCATTTTCTCTTGAAGTCCGCCTCCGATTTGACAACTTTTGGGTTCTTCCGGAGGGCCTGCTTCATAATCGCCCAATATTTCTCTATTGGGCGAAGCTCCGGCGCGTTGGGCGGGTTCATTTCCTTTGGCACGAAGGTGACCCCGTTGGCTTCGTACCACTCCAACACGTCCTTTGAATAGTGGCACGAAGCGAGATCCGGCCAGAAGATGGTCGGGCCCTCGTGCTGCTTCAATAGTGGTAGTAAGCGCTTCTGTAGGCACTCCTTAAGGTAAACCTGCCCGTTTACCGTGCCGGTCATCACGAAGAGGGCGCTCCGCTTTCCGCAAGAGCAGATCGCTTGCCACACCATGTACTTTTTGGCAAACTTGGATAGTTTCTGCTAGCGAATCTCCTCCGGAACGCTGAATTTGTCCTCTGCGGAGAAGAACAACAGGCCCGGCAGCTGACGAAAGTCCGCTTTGACGTAGGATTCGTCGTCCATTATCAGACATTGCGGCTTCGTCAGCATTTCGGTGTACAGCTTCCGGGCTCGCGTCTTCCCCATCATGTTTTGCGTTTCGTCGCGGTTAGGAGCCTTCTGAACCTTGTATGTACGCAGGCCCTCCCGCTGCTTGGTCCGCTGAACGAATGAACTTGACAAATTCAGCTTATTGGCGACATCCCGGACCGAACTTCTCGGATCACGTCTAAACTGCTTAACTACGCGCTTGTGATCTTTTTCAATGACGGAGCATCCATTTTTGCCGTTCTTCACCTTCCGGTCGATGGTTAGGTTCTCGAAGTATCGTTTTAGTACTCTGCTGACCGTGGATTGGACGATTCCCAGCATCTTACCGATGTCCCGATGTGACAACTCCGGATTCTCGAAATGAGTGCGCAGGATTAATTCACGACGCTCTTTTTCGTTCGACGACATTTTTCCAAATTTACGAAAAATTTACAGTGAAGCATGGCCAACGTGATCTATACACTTTTGTCTGATTATAAGCGAAAGCTGAAGATATAATTCCTAAAAATTAAATTTCTACAGCGTTTTTTCCGTAATGCAATTTGATATGACACACCCTTTATGATCACTCCTCATAAGTTCTTGATAGAGTTTTGACCTGGTAAACAAGCTGACCAGTCCGGAATCTGAAGCCTCTGTTCAATAAACCATGTATTGACCTTCCTTGTCTTTTGTAGAAGTGGTTGTTTTAAATCGTTTATTTTTACAAGCTCAGTTACATAAGTTTAAAGGAGCCAAACATCTAAGTGTTTAGTTACTAGTATGGGTTTGAAAGTTATTAATGTACAGAACCGATTATTCGCGGTCGTTTAGGAGAGTGACATATTTTCTTCAGCAAAAGGATGGGATATAATAATATTGTAACAGTGTTCACACTCACACTATGATCATGTAATCAAGGTCTAGCCGAGCCAACACATTTCTCACCGGCATAGAAGCAGTTTTATCAAAAAGGATTTTTATGTAGGGTAACACGGGGTGATTTGGTCATATGGGGTGATTTGGACCACCCCTTTATCTTGAAAATTACGGCTCAACTTGGATTTTTTTAGAATGTCATTTCCTTCTATTGTTTAACCGTATGTACCTAAAGTAAAAAAAAACTTTGGTAAAACTTCACAAGTAGAGGGAAACGGTAACATGAACACAGCAAGCACTTTGATCGTCAAAAAATGTGAGTTTTCCGATAGTGGTTTGAAGGTTTTACCCGCTAATTAAACAAACTTTTTTTCGTGTATTGTACAGTAAAGTTCTGTTCCCCTACAGAAGAGGAACAATTTTATGCAGCGAAACTGTAAGTTTGATAACAATAAATGAAATTAATTGCATTTTAATTTTTGCTTGTTGTGTGGGGTGACATGGACTCGTTTCTGTGGGGTGAATTGGTCCTACAGGTTTGAGACTTTTCTTTGGTCTAATTGATTCCAGATGCTGCTGAATTACAAAAAAAGAATGGACAGACAACGTTGGAAGAAGGAGGAGCTTGAAAGAGCAACGCAGGCCATCGCGAACGGATTTTCTTTTACCAAGCATCAAAAGCGTTTGAAAATGCTCGATCAATAGTGAAAAGATTCATGCAGAATTCGAGATGGTGTCAATCCAACTTTACTGGTCTGGAATCTGGCCAAGACACCTGGTATCGTGTGATTTTGCTATCTTCTTGGAAAAATGGTGCATTTGAATTGTATTTTTGATGGTTCTGCCACATATCTTCAATTTTTGCCTTTGCTATTGTCCAATATCTCTCGAAAATCCGAACAATTTGATGGATTGATAGTTTTTTCAATGAAGTCGATTTTGTTCTCCTTATACCACTTAATGCCATCCCGGCTGCAATGGTAGCTTGTCAAGTCAGGCCAGAACTTCACTGGACCAGGCAAATTTATTTTATCTCTTTCAAAATACGATTCATCTGAAGCAACACACCTGTGTCAACGCTTGACCCAGTCCTCCATGCATCGCTGGTAGGCCAACGAAAAGATGGTTTTTAGTTCTCTCGTAACATTCTCTTTGATCACATCGATCGACTGAAATCTTTTTCCACGAAGTGGCAACTTCAACTAGAGAAACAAAAAAAAAGTCACACGGGGCCATCAGGTGAATACGGTACTTACTCGGTGGTTTTAACTTGATGTTTGGTCAAATAATTCAGTACAATTCTGGCTCGGTGCGATGGCGCGTTATCATCATGCAAAATCCAAGAATTGTCGGCCCACATTTCTGGTCGTTGGCGACGTACAGCATCTTTCAAATGCTTCAAAACGGATAAATAATATTCTTTGTTGACTGTCTAGCCCGGTGGAAGGTACTCATAGTGCACTACGCGTTGATAATCGAAGAAAACAGTCAGCATCACCTTCACTTTTGAGTGGTTTGACGCGGTTTTTTCTGATTTCGAAGCGCTTCTGGGACGATTCTTGCTTTGTTTCTATGTCAAATTCATAGACCCATGTCTCGTTGCCCGTAATTATCCGTTTCACGAAAGCTTCCACGCGTCTCATACCCAAACAATATGCTGTGCCGCCCCATATGCAATGCCAAATTTACTAGACATATGCAATGCCAAATTTACTAGACATACCCCCTTAAGCGGGTATGACGATTTTCAAGCACCATTTCTTTCACTTTGTACAAGTTTTCTTCGGTGTTCGACGTCTCCCGCTAATTTTGAGTACGGTATTTACAGTCGATTTTGGAAATTTGAGGAATTTTGCAATTATTCCTCCCGACCACGTCGGGTTCTCAATATGGTTGTGCGAATTTTTTTTTCGCCTTTCGCGTTCCATCGTCGATAACTTTTGGATATATCCTCCAATCTTGACGAATTCTGTACTACTGAATAAACAAACCCGGATCAAAACGCTGTCAATAGTTTCTCGATGTGACAACTAGGGGCGCTGAAGTGAATAAAAATAAGGGACCAAATTCTAACTGAAACACACTTTATTTCTTAAGCTGCATTATAAGAACGCATACTTCTAAATAAGGTCTGTGTTATTGAAAGGCAATTTTTGAGAAATTTTTGTGCTGGAATGAAAGAACTTGCTAGTCCGGTTTACACTGAAGTAAAAATGGTACATACCGCGCATCGTGCGAACACAGTTTCAGCAATCTTAATTGATTGAGAATTATCAGCGTTCTAAAATGAACAAAGACCGAATCAATGGCTTGGCTATTTTTTCGATCGAAAATGAATCGTTAGCAGATCTTGATTTAAATGCAATTAAGGATCATTTTGCTCCAGTTAAAGTACCCAAGGCAAAGATTTTACTAGAGAATAAACGAAGCTGGTAATGATTTTTCCTAACCTTCTAAATACGTATAAACTGCTCAAAGTGAACTTTGGCATAAGGGAGTGGCTTTCTCAAAATATCACAAACTCAATGTTAGTGAAAAAATCGTATACAGTGGTATTTTTTTGGGGCGCCATTTCCATAGTTTGCCGGGGGCGCTGTCTACCTTCACTACGTCGCTGGATACAAGAAAACCAGAGAATTTCACGTGTTTCGTGATAATGTTGGAATATTTATCCATCTGATTTTTTCAACAGTTTACTATTAAAAATAGGCAGAATTAATAAATAATGCTTCCGGATTCTTTCTACCACTACAACTCTTACAATCCGTTTGATGTTCAGTTAAGTTCATATAACAAATTGTTTTTCTAGAGACATTTGGCGTATTGAATGAGCTAAATTTACGGGCTCCTGAACAGTTAAAAAATCTCCTTGTTGCAGCAATGGAACAGAAGTGCTGGGAGCACTGCGTGCAGCCCCATCACTTTCATGTTGGGCTCATCGGTGACAGCTACATGCTGCCACACGATAGACGTCAGAAGCTAAACCGGAAGCCGAGTCAGTAGTGATCGGCTATTCAAATATGTACCTATTGTGATATTTAGAACGCGTGTTTTTAGTAAAGAGTTAGTACGTTTACGATCACGTTTTTTATTTCCTCTCGATGTGATTATATCACGGCCACCTCTCACAACGTGACGTAACACTCCTCAAAGTCCTACGTCAAGTTTCCGTCCGTGCCTCTAAGCTCAGATCCTTCTCCTTTTTGTGATAAAGAAGTTTCCCGAACTACATAAACTGCGAACAAAATTCGATGACAGATTGAAGAACCTTCATTAAGACACTGTTTAATGTGGTAGAAAGGTGTCATTGGTGTCATCCTCACTTTCACCTCGAGGATTATGCCGACGCGACGGTCTCGGCGAATAAACAACACGCTGTGATCAATGATTAATTTTCGCCGTTATATAACTTCATAGTCGCAACTCTTTTAGAAACATTTAGAATCGTTTCAGTCAAAGTCAAACAACTAAATCTTCACTGCATCATTCACATAATTGTTGTCATTTAATGTACTTTTAAGTATATTGTGGTTACATTGGATGTCATTGGCCCAATCAAACAACTTCTTCGAGTAGCTTCCAATTGCCAGGGGTACTTTTCGATTACCTACCGCCACGTGTCCAAGATTGATACGGCGCATGGTGTTTGTTTACTTGTTTCTCCGTCGGGGCAGGGTTTATTACAAGAGATCTTCTTTATGTTTTTGGCAACTTCCTAGTGATGGGTTTCCAAGAAGTGTTTCGTGATTGGCAAAGGGGAGGCGAATAATTATGTTCTTACTGGCATTGAAAGCATGAAATTATAGCGTTATGATGAAAGTGTAATGTGTTGTTTACGTTTGCCAATGTATACAAACAATATGATAAGTGCTTCCAATATTTTGAATGGAGGTAACATAATCTTGGGATTGCCAACACTCACCCCCTCCCACTTGGCAATCGACAGACCTTTTGTGTCAGAATGAAAGACTTTCGCTCGGATGGATGCATACATGTGGGAGTGATGTCAGTCGAGTAACCACCATTTGCACTTGAGAACACGTGCCAATATGGAATCTTTTATGCTGCAATCAACCATCCAATATCAGCTATTTTGTCTGCGCTTCCATTCATGTCAGTTTCATAAAACCGCAATCCGTTGATCCGTTGAATGCATCCGTACCTCATGACAAGCATATGTTTCGTTTGAAAATAGCTAACGCGTCCCACTCCCGGACGAACGCAAAGACTAAAAGGGGTTCTTTCAGTTGGATTGGCAAGATATGCCAAACTGAAGTATTGACCCCGTAATCTGGAAGTGGGCCAGTATGTTTTATGCACACATTCGTCGCTGGGAAAAGTTTTGTCGTGAAAATTTGCTGCCTCCTCCAGAAACGTGTGTGATTTTTGTGCGCTATCAAAGGATAACTTTCGCCTTCTCTCTCTTTTGTTCATTTAGGACAACGAGGGAAAGGAAGTTTCCTATTGGCTATGAATCATTTTATTTTGCTTGGCCGAGTTAGGCACTGGTGATAAGACATTATCTTTGGGACAGTTAGCAGTCATAAAAATAAGGTGAACCCAATTGGAAATTGAGAGCTGATCTGATAGCAGAAGTTTCCCTGGAGTTACAATCATCAGAAGCGGGATTTTTTTTTTCTAGCGATTTCGTGCTTGTTGTTAGAACCAGCAGGATGTAACATATTGAGGGCCATGTTAGTTCCGCAAGTTAGATGTTCCTAGAGGAACTTCGTAATCTGAACTTAGTTATATTTGCATTTCCATCAATACTTAATTTACTTGTGAATTCGAAGCCAAAACAATAAGTAATTTTTTTCAGAAAAGGCAATTACTGAGTAAAAACATGTAAAAGAATTTGTGGAGTTTACGATACGCATGCTGTATGTAAACGCAGGACACAGAGGACCCATTCCATGAGGTTATGGCCAAAAGAACCAAATTTCAGATTGTGTTTTAGGGAAAAAATATAACGTTATCTGAATAAACACTAGTTATAATATGAAGTTATAATAACAAAACGAATTTAATTTTTTGCACCATCCTTAGAGAAGGGCGTGTCTGAAAACTACATAATGATATTTTATATATTTTATGTTTTCGCTATTTCTATGTTTCTTGAGATATCTCTGCACTCACTCAGCCAAACTTCAATATCTATATAGCACTGAATGAATAATCAAATACTTGTTTGAAGAGCAGTGGGTAGACTTGGGATTCATTTGGAATTTATGAGAAACAATAATTTGAAAAACAGGTGTTTTGAAGCGTTGTCACGTCACATAAATGGGACATTTTTTAGTTCATCAGATGAACTTGAGTTCAAACATTTTTATACTTGGGTTTCTCTTAACAAACAATAAAGGTCAACAAACCACAAAATTTGGTTAAGATCGGTCTACAAATAGAGAAGTATGAACTGTCTCGCGAAGTTATTGTCTCGTCACATGATGTGACAACATTTAGACTCACTACGAACACTTTTTTTCTCATCTTCATGTATGAATTACACAGAATTAAACGATGTTATAACTTGTTTCTCTAACGGGGCAGGGTTCATTACAAGCGATCTTTCTTATGTTTTTCGCAATATCCTAGCGATGGGTTTCCAAGAGGTGCTTCAAGATTGGCAAGGGGGAGGGGAATAATCATGTTTTTATTGGCATTGAAAGCATGAACTTATATAAAATAATTAGAAATTTGACTAGAAAATAGTCACATATCATAAAACATTCGAAAACAAACCATTTTTTAAATATTTCCTTATTTTGTAACTGTCAGTCTCGACGTTTTTCTAACGAAAAGCTCAACGTCAGTTCCTAGTGACCGACATGGCGTGACGTGACGTGACGAATGAATATAAATCTGCCCCTTCATTCAATTTGACTACTACTCCACCTATACATGTACTTCGTTGCCAGCGTATATAATGTTATTTTCACGTCCATATAAATCAGTGGAACCCAACCTTTTTTCAATATGGTCCACAAACACCTGTTAGTCATGGTGTCGTGGGCCGCCAAATGTAAATAAAGAAGGGTGATGTCCGAGCATTGTTAACATAGAAGCACCAAATTATTGCTGGCGAGAACAAACATTAAAGCAATTTAATAATAAAACTCTTTGATACAAATTTGATAGCAATGACAAGGGACGATAAATGAAAACTTTCACTAAGTTAGGAGTGCGAACGTTTCGCCAATCAATTTGAGTAGATTGTCAAATGAATTCTAAGCATTAACATGTACTGTTGATTGTTCGCTATCTAGAACACTGAAACTGAAATACCGAACTTCTGAATATCTAAGTAGTTTTTCAGTATTTCTCAGCAAAATTACATCTCCAACGAAGAACTAATCATTTCAGAAGACGCAGAACGGCAGCAGAAAATCCGAACCGAATCAACTGTGTGGTGATGGCGAAGACTAAAGCAATAGCATCGAAACAAATTTTGACCTTCAGTTCGAAGAACACAACTCTTAACGCTCAACGAAAACAATAATGGAAGTCTAAAAAATTGAATGATAGATCGAAAAAAATCACAAATAAATTATTCATGATTTATCAGTTATCCAGCTAGCGATCGGACGGCAACAAGGCTTTCCAAATGGTATTTCTCAAGGCCGAGTTGTTCAATTTAGTTTTCCAAATTGGTCTTTTTCAAGGCTAGAGGCGAATTAATTGAGAAAACTTAAATCCTCTATAATTCAAAACCACATCATTACACCAATAAATCCAAACACACTCTTGAATTCACAGAAGCTTCCGCATCGAAATTTTCAAAATAACTCTTGAGTCGAAAATTTCGAGAGTTGTTTTGTAGTCGCGGCAAAAAAGACAGTAGCAAAATAGAAACTGAGGTTGGCCAGAATGAGCACAATATTTATAGTACTTTCACTGACAGCCAACGACATGCATCGAAAAATCTTGACTAAAATGGACATTCAAGCAGGTACTCATATTTATAGATTTTTGTGATTTCGAGGCAGTTTTGAGCTATTGAATCAAGTTTTTGGGTCAATAACTGTGTGGTCCTAGCCACCATAAGACCAGCCATTTCGGAAATGCTTTACACTTCAGCTTCGAAGCACGTCTTACCTTCACCGTTGTTCAGAAACGGAAGAGGCCGAGTGTTAATGCTGCGTGATTGAGTTGGATGATGCAGGGCTGTGCTAAACCTAAAGAATAAATATGTGCGCAGGATTGTGTCGCATTGACACGGTGTGTACAAAAGGATAGACTGCATATTGCAGGCGAAGTACGTTGGATGTAAATGGAGGATTACATACACTATCCACACAGTAACCAAAATCACTCATACACCTTTTTATCTTTAGAATAAAGTGATTGACATTCACACTTTGTTCATCCGATAAAGAGGTATTAACGCAGTATGTCTGACATCAGCATTAAGAAAGAGTGCTGTTTGATAGCTGGAGCAAGACGACTTGAATGATGATGATGCTTTGAATTATAGAGAATTTAAAATTGATTAGTTCATTTGTCTCTAGCCTTGAAAAAGACCATTTTGGTCGCTAGCTAGATAACTGATGAATTGTGAATACAGGTCGGACTCGATTCTATACAGTCTCGATTATATGTGATTCTATTATTTACAATTTTAGACTCGATTATATGCAGTTTGATGTTTGTGGTTTTTGATGTTTATACTTGAATTTTCACCAGGAATTGTTTATATCGATATTGCAACGAAATAAAAAAAGATACAAGATGGGTGCCAGAGAACAAATTGTAGAGTGGTTTGACTTTAATTTTATTGAAACAATAAAGTTTAATATAAATTTTTGGGATACAATTAATAATAGCACATTAAAAAATACTAAATTTGAAATTTTCACTTCCAAAACAGTTATTTAAATCCACTAATTCAGATGCTCCACTACTTCATCCTGTATTAAATTTTCTCATCTTTCAAATGAAGGAAACAGAATTGGCTTACGCAGTGTACTTTTTAGTGTAGAGCCAGTTTAAGGCAACAAAAACAAAAAAAAAGTTCTGTAACTCTGTCATTGTTGAAAATCGAACATATGCTTGGGAGGATTTTTTTCATCAAATTTGATCATCTATCACCTTCTGAGAGATTCTGAAAAAAATCATGTGAGAAAGGTATTTTCTAACTTTAAGGAGATGAATCAAAAATTAAATCCTTCTTATATTTTCAGTAAACGATAAATATACGTGAAAAAAAGAATAAAAAAAAATTTTTTAATCGATTATGTACAGGATTCGATTATATTCAGTGAAAAGGAATCGAAGACTGTATATATTCGAGCCCGCGCTATACTGTAATTTGAATTAGCGAATGGATTTTTTTATACTCAATGCGGGATGGGACTTAGATTGCAATATTTTCTCTATCCACATTGTCTATAGAAGGAATGCTACATTTGCATTTCTAGCGACCGATTTACGCAGGTCTGATTAGCACGGTTTTTTAATTATTGTACCTCACTGATACGTACTCGGCAACGGGAACACTACAGGAAAATGGGTATTCTTCCAATTTTCATTCATTCATGGGTTAGTGAATCGTATTGTATAACGTACCGAAAAAAAAATTAGAGAATTTCCGATTCAATTGGAATGCAAACCATCAAAATTCGTTCAGAGCTAAAATTACTATTAACGTTAAAACTATTTCCTAAAAAACGTGACCTTTCTGATTTGGTACCATTACAGAAATACATAATCTTATGTAAAAAATAGGATGATTTCATATTAATTTTTTTTGTCACTAACGTCGAAAGGATTAGCAACTAGACAACTAACTAATGTGTAAATGTGTAATGTGTCGAACTGCATTATTCTCGTCTCATGTTTCCTAGACGGTTTCTAAAGTTTTCGTGATTATTACACATACAAAATGGTAACGAACCACACGGGCCAACCAGAAGACCCCGGTGGACCGCAAGTCGAATATAGCTGATATAAAGTGGAACGAAAACTTGATTTCTAATGCAAAAAAGTAGTTACACCATTGATGTAGAAGTTACGCCATTATTTACCTATCGTGAACTAATCATTTGTAAATGAGTAACGAATAAACGAATTCAGTCGGAGAGGAGGGTCATTTCAATATGCCGTGAAGCTTATTTGAAAGTGAAAAATGAAAAATAAACACGGACGAAGTAAAAGCAGGAACGCAACGGAAGCAAAAGTTTCTGATAGCAATATTGAATGCGTTCCCTCGGTAGTGAACACCGTCCGATGTGCCAGACTTTTGCGAACCATTTATGGCATACGTCAGAGTGAATGTGTTAAATAATTGTGAAGTTAAAACTGGAGATCGGTTTATAATCACATTCCGAAGGTCAATTCAGAACCATCCAGACTTTTTCCAATCAACGACATGCCGAGTACTGAAAGCAACAGGCAGATACAATTACGAACAGACCATAAGAAATTAAAATTGTCTTGTTTCTTTTTTATTTTTTTTTTGCAATCTATAAGAGCATTGATATAGGTCAAAAATATATTTTCTCTGTTCTTGAAGCAATGAAAATACACAAGAAAAAGAACAAACAAGAGAGCAAGAGTTTCATATTATCAAATTGTCAGCGTTGTGACACCTTTCATTTGACACTTCTGAAAATTCGGTAGGGAGCACTGTTCCTAAGATACGAAGGAGGGTTGGTTTAGGACCACCTTCCTCTATATGTTGAACGAAGGGGAAGAGGAGATCTCAGAGGAAAGTGAGAAGCATTCAGGATAATAACTAACATAAAAAATAGCACGTAGCTTGCTACAAAACGCTGAAATTCTTATTTAGTACACCTTTTTTGTAACGTGACAACGCGACACGCGACTTAAACAGCTGAATGAGATTATGATGTATCGGTTTTATTATGCATCTTATTCATCCCAAACACGACATAATGTGTAATTTGGTTAAATTCCCATAAATCTCAATTAGATCATTATGGGGCCCTCTTTGTCAGTGCCAGCGCGCGAGATAGTGCACTGGAACGGACACACTCCAGCTGAGAACCCGTGTGGACCGCAGAGATTTGCAGGCTCGTTATCCGTCGATTGCAGATGCAATCGTTGTTTTATATTATAATAAATATCGGTCCAACCCACTTGCCGCTCCTGACCTCATACTTGAGTAATATACATGGAACATATTTTTTACGACCGTTCGGCTATCCCACTCAACAAGTGAGCATCGGTGGAATGGAAATACTAGTCGGATTGTCCTCCGGCGGCTAGACGCGAGTGTCACAGTTTGGGCCAGCACGAAAGCTCCACACAATAATAAATGGTTCAATAAATCAAACAGACGATTATATGATTTAATGTGGGAATCACTTCCGGGGCTTTAAAATTCAATTTCACGCCACCCACTCATTAATTATGGGTCCCTCAGTGGTCACCCCGGGTAACACTTCGAAAATTGCATCCTCCGGTTTCGTGTGTTTATTAATCGATACATACGATTGCAATCACACTGCAATGATCAGTGAAATATGACATGATAACTGTGTTCACCGAACACGCTTTAATGGTAAACCGTTCAAGTTGGAATGCAATGGGTGACTTTATTAAATCAGCAACAACTCTATTTTTATGACAATTACCTGGTGATAACGCGGTGGCGCGCTGAATTCCAGTTAGATGAGGCTTGATTTTTCCAACAACTTCGAAGGTTAACAGCGAAACGATATAAAATAAAATCTGAGTGTCGTTTCAAGCAGCAATCAGTGATGATTAAGAAATCGCTAGACGCTTCTTTCAAACACCAGCGGAATATTAATAAATCGCACCTGATTTGTTTGCTTTATAGCTCTGAACAAACTTCCGCCTTTGGTTAGAACTTTTGATAGACCGAGAAAATCAAAAGCATTTCTGTTTTGGTGTGATTTTATCATGGTAAATTTCACTTCATAATAAGTAGCCGAATGCAGAAACTTTCACCAATTGATCTCTGGCCTCTCATTTATCAACTGTTTAGTCCGCGGAAAGTGTCGTCTGCAGGCCCCACGTCGTTTAGCCTATTGATAGCTGTTCAACATTCAACTTGACAGAATGACAAATTCAATGAACTCGAAGTCATAACTAATAATGTTAGCGGCTCTGGTCTCGCGCGCAAGATTGAGTGGATACTCAGGCCAACGAGTGCCATACCGTCTGCCGCGCGAGAATGATTAAGCGCCTGATAACACTTATCACGAGTGGTGACAGATTAGTGCCATTGGAAGAATGACAGTAATGGGATGTTATGATAGAAGCAATTTAGTCGCTTTTGATTTAAATGGTATAGGGTGAAAATTGTACGAGTGATTATTGCACGTTTACAAGGGCATGTCGATGTCAACTTTTTGGGGCTACCATTTGATTTTCCAACGTATCAGGCTACAAAGTTATGGTACCTTTGTCGGGTCATGTGGGAATCTAGATATGGAAACGACCGTTATAATCAGTTGTTGCCCTCTCAACCATTGGTAATTTATAAAAGTAAAGATTGAATTACGGTAAATTTTACGACAATATAGAAGTTTTAAAAAATTCGAAATAATCAACCGTTTAATCAGTTTTTGAAGGATTTGATTCAAAATATAACCGGTGTTTTTGTCATCAATCAAAAATCGAATTTACCGCACAATCAAAACGCTTTGTACGCTATTTACTAATACTAACGCGAGGACCGTTATAGCATACTTGATAATTGTCTAAGTTCATTGGTTTGAGTTCACGATGGGTATACAATAAACCGTCCATTGATGGGGTAATTTTGTTTTTTGCATCACAAATCATGTTTTCGTTCTTCTTTATATGGACGTAGAAACAAGATTGCGTTCGCGGGTATACATTTCGTTCCTAGGAGAGTAGAAATGTGACAGGTCACCTGTTTGCTGGGGTTTTTTGAGGCTTCTACCCTCCCACGGTTAAAAATAAATTGCATTTTGAATTAAAAAACGGTGGAACACACTCATAGCTAGACAGGACACATATACGAATATATAAAATTGGTAAAAACATGAATATAATAAATAAGAATAATAAATAAATTTGAAAAGATATCTAGATATTAGGAAGACGGCATATATATATATATATATATATATATATATATATATATATATATATATATATATATATATATATATATATATATATATATATAACACAAACTTAGGTGTTATACACAGCTCATACAACACAATACGACACACTTTTTCATCGCAGCGGTTGATACGACTGTACAAGATGCGGTGTGACTCGACCCGATGGTGACTCAGCGGGCTCCTCGGAGTTCCGCCATGCTGAACTAGGGCACTTGCTTGAGCCACCGGTAGAAGAACAGACGCGCTCACGTAAAAAGTATATATTGAACCTCGAATTGTGAAGTGAGAGTTTCCACTGAACTTGTTCGGACTAAATAAAAGCCCAAAGTCGAAAAGTGCCAGTGAGGCGAAATAGACCCACCAAAATCGTCTAGTAACGAAAGAGTTTAACTTTGTCGTCATCCGTGCTCCTGTTGAAGAGCTGGCATCCAACCGAGCAGGTGAGCTCCCGGATTGAACCCGGATACTATCCTGACAGAACGGAGTTAGATATTCCGGTGAACCCACATCCTGGTAAAGGGATCGCAACAAACCCGTGAAGCAGAATCCACAAACCCGTGAAGCAGAATCTACGTAACCGGATATTCCAGTAAGAAGCAGACCCAGATCCAGAACGGTCCAGGACGGAACCGAAGCAGCGACCAGAGTAGTCAACGGCGGGCCCAGACACACAACATAAACACCTGTGAGTAATTGTAAAAAAAAGTTAGAGAAATAGGGACGTTTGGATTCGGTAAATAAAAGCCGTCGAAAATTATAAACCACGTGTGTTCCCCCTTTTCGAGTTAATCTTACTTATAATCTTGAGCCGACCCTGAGAGGACTAGAGGAGTCCATGCGGGCAGCTAGGGCGTAACAGGCCTTTGGTACAGAAATGTGGATTGAAGTCAGTTGAATGAAGAGGCAGTATTCATTAGTCGAGTCAGTTAAAATAATCACGGACTGGACTAGTTCACCAGTCATCCTCGCTAGTCAACGCTAGTCAATTCATTTTCCAGTCAAGTCACTTTTTGTTGTGGGCGACTGCCGAAGCAATTCTAGTCGAAGCGAAGCTACTGAGAGTAGAGTCGGTCTTCATTTTTCACCTTCGAAGATTTCGGGCCCTGGTGCGTGGTCTTTCGATTTAAATGTATCATATCGCGAACTGGTTTTACCAAAGTGTATGATAAATTGTCATGAAGCAAAATGATCTTGTATTGTCTTCTTTCTTGTAAATTGTTCAATACAGCGAATTTTTCAACCTTTAGCTCTTCGGTACATTTTTAAGGCGGAACGAGTGAGATTTTATTTTTTTTATACATATGTACTTTCTTCTAGTAAATGAAAGATAAAATCTTTGGAAAAAATCTCCAATGAACATTTTAGGTTTACGTTGGCAAGCTCAATAACTATGTGATTTTCTTTTTTGCGTGTTTAGTAACCTTTTTTCGTAATTCTCTGAGTTACATGCCCGCAACAAGGATCCACCTCTTCTGAGACTTCACACGATTTCTTTTCCAAAAAAAAAAAGCTTTCCCAAATATTCATTATCTGGTAAATATTTCGTCGAATAAAGATTTGCAACTTTCAATAGGCGAGATCCATGAAAGAGTCCAGAGTAATTGTTTCTACTCACAATTTTGAAGAAGGATCTTCAATGGATTCTATTGGGGGCAACTATGAAGCATATTTTGGCATTCACATCTTGCAAGATGAACTCGTCAAATTACAATACCGTTCTGAATCGTATTTCGGACACTTTGTTCTAATATCTTGAAATGTTTGATGCACTGATGATATAACTATAAAATTAATATCATAATTGCCTCTTTAGAGTAATCCCTTGGTTTCACTTTCATTTCATATGAGAATTACATTTGAACTATTACATTGTAGGAAAAAATCCAACAGCACTACTCATTATCGCTTGCGTTTGACGTTTGCTTAGCATGAGCACGTAGAAATTACTCGTTCCTCAATATTTAAATTTCTCTCGTTTTTCATCAGTTCTCATCATCGCTGCCAAGTTAATGTGATTGCTTGGTAAGTGTTTCGCATTTGACTACAAAATATAATCAAGTGTAACGTAATTTTCGTTCAAAAAATTACAAAATAAAGTGTCCGAAATTTTTAATTCGATCTGTCCGAAATATTTGTTTTATAAATAGTGTCCGAAGTTTGATTCTTATTCGTTTTCAATCAGATAGGTACCAAAGTAGAAAACTTGAAAGCATATTGAACTAATTTATTAAGAATATCAACCAAATAATACCTGTGCATAACGTTTAGATCTGTTTTCTGCATCATATGCCTTAAGTGTCCGAAATATGATTCAGAACGGTATATAGAAAGTCTCAATAGATGTTTCGTTCCGTTCAAAGCGAAATATCGACACAAATAATAGTGTTCCAGCAAAAAAGCGCTAGTATCCAAATCAGCTCTACTACAAAACCCTCGTTCGTGATCCGGAAAATCGAAAAATTTCGGAAACAAATTCTGAGATTAAAACAATATTTGCAATGTTCAAAAAAACTCATTAGGAGCTGTCCAAATACCCCTTGGGGAAAGGGAAGATTACTGCTGAAAAGCAGCAATTTGTAAACAATTCACGTCATATTCAATTTGAAAAATAGCTGTGAGGGGCATTCGAATGTAATTTGAGATGTTATAAAAATTCACATTACTTTCGCATGACAAAAACATTGATAAAATTACAGAAAAATAATTTAACCAAATTATATTTCACTCAGTGCAAACCTTCCAGAGGAAATCGTTTGTTTATTCAATTTCACGCTCAATGCGAATCAAACAATTCATGAAGTTCCCCTTGATTTGATTTGACGTTTTACATGCCGGTCCAGTTGGCGAGCGATTGTCGATAACTGGGCTTCCTTTCTCGACCGAATGAGAACTGTATAGATAATGTTCATGTGGACACGTGAAATAAATATTTTGAAAAAATGATCACATCTCATATCATTGGGCCTGATCACGAACGTCACATCACGGTGAAAACGAAGTGAATTGTACACAACCTTGTTACAACTGTCACCGTGTGTGTAGAATCCAGGAGAGTTCATCCGTCGTGACAACTTTGATGAACTCGGTGTTATTATGAATACCACGATACTGTCATGTCACGGAGAAAAACAGGTATATTTGTCACTTGTGTTTTAGATGGTGAAAGCTAGTCACGCGGAATGGAGTTAGTTTAATTTCGTATTTATTTAGCTTTTTTGCTAACATTTTGAATCTTTTATTGTCTTGTTTAAGTAACAAAAGATACACAAACAGCAATTTACCCGCCTGGTGGCATTTTTAGAACGAAATTCTGACGTATCCAGAGGACGTAAATTTGTCTATTTGGATTCGGTAAATGCGCTATGGGATGTAATTGAGGATTGAGAATGTAGCTCCCGTAGACCCATTGAAATATGGCGAAGGTCTACTTCCGATTGTCTTGAATGAACAGAAATTTTTTATTTCTATTTTTAGGATTAGACTAAGAGAGAGTTGCAACACCATAAAATGGCAGTGGAGGCCACTGGCCCAAATACGATCCTTATGATTGATTTTTTGATATTTTAAATATAAAATAATAACTGTAAAGTTTTTTCAACACTGCAGAGCTAGTTTTTGTAATTCAAACATTCACAATTGGCGGACCAGACCAGAATCAGGACGATAGTTATAACTTTTTACGCTATAGATATTTTCAACGGTATTGTTTTGAACTTTGAATGAAAGAATATTAAAACAGTGATAATAAGTTTCAAACAAGGAAAAAATTAGTCTATCATTGTAAAGCATTCACAAGATACTGTTTTTAAATTCTTCTCTAGTTTGATATCCGTCTTAAGAAAATCTGAATTACTTTCCGCTTTTGTCAAATTCTTTGAAACCCATCAGATGTTATGTTATGAATATTATCCTTCTGATCGACGCTGCTGACCAGTTTCTGTTTAAATAATTAAATCAATCCTCATATCCCGTATATCAAATTACACGAGAATGGGAAGGATAAAAGGATTAAACTTCAGAATCCCATATGGGAGCAGCTCAGATTATATTGATCGTGAGGTGAATAAATTCGGGTTTGTTCTAAGATATAGAAGATATTATTATTCATCAAAATTGTAGAAACAGTTCATAAAAAAATGATTCTAAATATTTCTCACTATACAAACGAGTAAAACAGAGCTAAATACAAGAGTATGCGACATTTCGATTATTAAACGTAATAGTCATGTTTTATCTCTAGCGTAATTTATAGAAAGAGTAAATAAAATTACATTCCCATATGTTCAACAACTACATTATTCCCGAGCAACCAAGTATTCCTCCTCATCTTTGAGCCAGCATTTGATTCAGCAAACTAATCATCGAGGTATAATCGCATACTTGTCATTCTAAAACATACGATTAATACAATTGAATATTATCTCAAACGCTGTATTAATTTTACCTACATAACGTTCAAACGTCCGAAATTATGCAACCGATACAACGTTCTAACACCAGACATTATGCAACCAACATGTCATTTATAAACGGGAATGAACACTTTCACTTCACGGAGTTCATTTTTACACGCAACTGTCCGTGACAATGATGATAGACAAAAAAAGATTAAGTGAAGTGTAAGTGACGTGAAAGCATACGTGGCAGTGATGTTCGTGATCAGGCCCATTATCTCAACGAGGAATCGATACGTGAATAACCGAAGTAAAAGCGAGGCTTTAAGGGCAATTCAATTTTTTTTTTGAATCTAAAAAAATGGAGGAATGTCCACGCTTATTCAAGGAGCGTGAGGGGCCGTCTAAAACATGCGTTTTTTTGTCCACGTGGTATGTGGACGGCTCCTTATCAACCATAATATATCACACAAGTCCATTCGAACGTGGCTCTTCAAACATTTTTATTTTTTTCTCACATCGGGTTAGTATTTGTATTTGGAGAACTTTTGTGTGTTCTACAGTATTTTCTAACAGATCAACATTATGGTTCTGAAATTCAATCAATCGTACATCGACGAGAGGATTTTTTATCTTAAAATACTCATTAGCTTCAACACAGACGGTTTTTCAATAATTTTGAATAGTTTTCCCCCAGTCTTTTCCAAAGCTTGGAATGGAATCCGCTGCTTTAGCAAATTTTCTTAAATATGTCAGAACCTAAGAAGTTTCGATCGACCTTGCCTGAGGAAAGTTTGGAGGATTCTTCATTTTTGGTACAAAGGGCCTGGCCGGGTAAGGGAGTTAAAAGAGCACCCCAAACCAAATCACCAGCTGTATGGATTTTGAATTTGGATTTTTTAAGTGTTCATCTCATTAAGGACTTTATTTTTTCTCACAGAGCTCTATCGTACTGCTGACTCCTATGACTTTGGTAAACCATTTAAATCCAATGTAAAGATGATCTCATATATTTTAGGATATGAGAAAAAATCTTTGCACAGCGCAATGCTCTAAACAGACCGACAAAATTTAGATATATAAAAACAAAATTTAAATAAATATCAGAGCAGCACTGGGTCTCTAAATTCAAATAAATTTAAAATACCCAAAGGCCAAACAAATCTTTTTTCGCGCAATCTTCTTTAAACTTTAAAAAAAAATTACGCTACATGTGGAAAAAACAACACATACGAATGCATTTAAATAAAAATTAGAGCAAAAGTGGGTCTAAAAGCAATATTTTTTTGTAAATCTCGAAATGCCTGAAAAAATATATATTTTTTGTACCGCGAAAAACACTCTAAAAATTCTGAAAAAAATCACATATACCTAAAATAGACGTAGGAATAAATTTGAATACAAACTAGAGTAGTACTGAGTCTTAGAATCAAAAAAAAAATACAAATTAAAATTAAAATTTATTTTTTTTCTAAATATTTGATTTTTTGATGAAGAAATTGTTTGAAAATATTGATCGATACACCTTAGTAAGATGTACTTTCAGTATTTTTTCCAATTTTTTTATCTCAAAGCTATTGAGAAAGGCGTGAAAAAAACGAGAAGTGCATTTGCATTTGGTGCATTTTTCACCATAGATCCTATGGTGTACCATATAAGGACTCAAATATATGGTACTACTGTCAAAATGTTTTATTTAGCACCCTATACAATATTTTCCATACAGCTGGTGATTTGGTTTGGGGGCACTTTTTACTCCAGACCCGTTGGAAATATAAAAAAATATTTTTTTGTATCGCGCAATACTGAAAATAATCTGAAAAAACACATTTCAATATGTATTAGAGTCGTACTGAATCTCTAAATCGAAAAAAAAAATCAAAATTTCAATTTTGATTTTTTTTAGTACAGGTCGGACTAGATTATCCGGAGACTCGATTATCCGGGATTCGATTATCCGGAATTTTAGACTCGATTATCCGGAGTATTTTATTTTTGATTTTCGGAAACTTTGAATAATTTGTATAATAATTCCATATTTAATAGTCAATATCGGTATCAAATGAAAGGGCTTGACTAGTAGAACACAGTAGATCATGAAAAATACAAATCCAAGATGGCCGCAGTTCCCAAATAACTGATTACTTTTTAATGGTTTCATTCAGCTTGCCCTGTTTGTATGTATGTTTGAGTGTTCGTAGGATTGTCCCACATTAATTGAAATTTGACCCCGTTCCTAATCACTGATTGATCTGAAATTTGGTACATACCTTTAATTCTATTGCCATTATAAAACTGCGTACTCCATGATCTTGAAAAATTCAATTTGGCCGCCGCTAAAAAATGGCTGAATGGCTTGATTTGGAGAATACACTACATTATCAACAACACAAACATGAATGAAGGAACGGATGTGATAACTACTAACTGTTATTTGTCTTATTATTTTCTAGCTTTTAGTACATTAATCCGTATAACCTCAAAAGCTGTTTTATTTATTTTATTTTCTAGTTTTTAGTAAATTATCTGTACCATTAGCATACTACAATGGAATCTCTACAATAAAACCATTCAACTTTTAAAAAAAAAATATTTCTTACCTAACTTCCTTCGGAATATTTTAATTATTTACTGTATTCTATTAGTCAAATCATTTTATTTGATAACAATACAGGGTAACTTCGATATTACGTACATTTTACTTTCAAAATTGTACGTTGTATCGAATTGTACGTTATATCGAAACATAATAAAGAACTCAGAAACGTAGCTTATATTACTTTATTGTGTCGCTGTTTGAGTAAGGTTAATGGATAAATTCAACTAGAAGACGAAGCCAACCTTTCTCATGATGTTTCTCTTCGTACTGTTGATTAAAATTTGATTCATTTAGAATCCGGAATCACAAAACAGTTGTACTTCGGGATTGGTTAAAAGTACAAACCAAGCTTTAGTATCAAAATACAGATAATTCATAGTTTCCCTGTATTGGGGGGAATGCAAAAAATACATAGTCGACTATTTAGACATAGTTACATAGTTACCTTTTCGAATTTATGTTGTCCATAATGTAGTCTATTCTCCAAGTCAAGCCATTCAGCCATTTTTTTAGGGGCGACCAAATTGAATTTTCAAGCAGGTTTATAATGGCAGTATAATTAAAGGTATGTTCCAAATTTCAGAACAATCAGTGACCAGGAACGGGGTCAAATTTCAATAAATGTGGGGCAATCCTACAAACACTCAAACATACATACAAACAGGGCAAGTTGAATGAAACCATTGAGAAGTAATCAGTTATTTGCGGACTGTGGCCATCTTGGATTTGAATTTTTCATTATCTGCTATGTTCTACTAGTCGAGCACTTTCATTTGATACCCATGTTGATGTGGTTTTGAAAAAAAAATATATATTTGGCGCCACTTTGTGGTGGCGGCCATTTTGGATTCGCATTTTTAATAACTAACTGTGTTCTACTAGTCAATCTCTTTCATTTGATACAGGTCAGACTCGATTATATGTGATTCGATTATATACAATTTTGGACTCGATTATATACAGTTTGTAAAATTTTTTTTTTTATATTTCAAATATGACTTATTTCAAGAAGAAATGTAACCTTTCAACGTTAAGGTGAAATTTGAGTGGCTATTGCATGTACAGTGGGGTAAAAATAGTGATTTTTGGAGATTTTGCTTGATTTTATACCAGGAATTCTTTATATCGATATTGCAGCCAAATTAAGAAAGATAAAATTTGGGTATCAAAGAACAAATTGTAGAGCGGTTTGAGAGCTTCAATTTAATTGATAGGAACAATCCAATTAGTACAATTTTTATGATAAAAGTAATAATAACACATTAAAAATTATTAACTTTTAAGTTTTTCACTTCCGAAATGTTATTAAAATACACTAATTTAGATGTTCCACTACTATATCCTATACTAAATTTTCTCATCTTTCAAATGAAGGCAACAGAGTTGTCTTCCGTAGCGTATTTTCTAATGTAGAACCAGTTTGAGGCAACAGAGTCCGAAACAGAAAAAAAGTTCTATGACTCTGCATTGTTGAAATTCTAACATATGCGTAGAAGGATTTTTTTTTCATCAAATATGATCGCCTATCACCTCCTGAGAAAATCTGGATAAATTTATTTTTTTCATGTGAGAAAGGTGTTTTCTGACTTTAAGGGGATGAATCAAAAATCAAATTCCTCTTTTATATTCAAAAAACAAAAAATACATGCAAAAAAACGAATAAAAAAATTTTTTTTGACTCGATTATCCGGAGAATTCGATTATCCGGAGTGAAAAAAAAATCAATACTCCGGATAATCGATTCCGACCTGTACTTCAATTTTTGATAAAATTTTTGTTTGATAATTTTTCTTGATACACCGTAGTAAGATGCATATCCAGTATTTTTTTCTAATTTTTACCTTAAAACTTTTGAGGATGGCGTGGAATAAACGAAAAAGTACGTTTTTCACAATAGATCCTATGTTAAACCACATAGGGGTTCAAATAAACCGCCCAAAATTTCTTATTCAATATCCTATATAAAATTTGTCATATAGCTGGTGATTTGGTTTGCGGGCACTTTTCACTCCCTTACCCGGTCAGGCCCTTTACTAAAACCTAAGTTTTGTCCCATCATTTCACTGTTTAACGGTACTGCCATGAACAAGAGTTAAATCTTAGTTTCAAAATATTGAACGAAGGAACAGAAGTTTCTTCAGTAAATGAAATTTGCTGAAAGTTAAAGTACAAATGCTTTCTATGACATAAGATGTTTTGGAATAGCATTGTCTTAAAGCTGAAGGAATTCAAAACTGCATGGCATGTAAGGCATTATATGTTCGAATCCTGTATTCCGTCACAACAGGGGCATTTAAAAAAATTGAAAACTGCCTTTTGTAATGTTGCTTTAGAGAATGTAGTATAGGCATTGAAGTGTGCTTTCCTTCGCTCGAATTTGTAAGAGAAGTAAGAATTAATTCATGTTATGTCATTTCAGTCATTCAGTAATTTTTTAATAATTTATTTTTGGAATGTTTATAATAACGGTTGTTTATTAAATAAAAAAACATTCATTCTCGACACGATAAAAAAAACTTATTGGTTTTACTTCAAACAAGTCTCACGTACTGCACTCAGCAGCAGATACGAAATACTATCAAATAATACATTTTTCGTGAAGCCAACATATTCCCGAAAAACATAGATTTTTTGTCCATCCGTAGTCGCAGTCTATTGTTCTTCGAAAGCAATCATGTGGGCTACAATATACATCGCAACTCACCTTGTACGGCCCCTGCCCAACAGAGCCAAAATAGAGCCCACTTGGGCGTCATGAATCGCTGAATCCATCGTGGTCGCAGGCTGAACCATCCACAATTATGAACGGAATTCTGATCCATCGCTTCAGCTGACTCTTTGGCGTCCTTCGCTCCGTAGCTGCCCTCCTCGACACTGACAGTGTAGAGCTCTTTAGTCCCAAGGCTAGCACCATCTACGCTAGAGCTGGCAGTCTTCGAAGTAGACTCCGTAAGAGCCCCTGTCGCCGTCGCTGTTAAAGTCATGTCCAGCGAGCAACTGTTCTGCTCGTGATTTTCCTCAATAATGTCAGCCAAGCTTGTTGATGACATCTTGATGTTATTCGTTTGAAGCAATTTGTATCTCTGTGGAACTAATTAGTATTCTAACGAGATAACAGTGGCCAAAAACTCGGTGCAGTTCAAATCCGTCCCGATGTACGTGATATTTGTTTGTTTTTAATTTGTGCCAGTCTCAACAATTCTCAACGTAACGTTCCAATCGTCTCAAGGACCCATGGTTCAAGGTAATGTCCAGTCTGCCTGTCAGTCTGCAAACTTCATAACCAAATAACCACATTTAATCCCCGGAATGTGTCTTTCCGATCACATAATCCGACAATAATGGCCGGCAGATGACAAGCTTCGAGAATGAGCTTCGCTTATAAATCACCTTGCCTATCACCGGCGACTCATTTGAATTATCACTTTTTGCAACACCATCCATGGACTACCGAATTGGATCCAATGCTGTACAGTTTACGTAAAATTATGCAAAGTCCGCCGTAATCATGATACAACGAAAACACTTCAGCATAAATTCTATGCACTTTGAATAATAATAATAAAATCACTTTTACTCTCTGTCTTGCGTTCGCCGGCTGACTGCGTACAGATTAAACTATCGATGGACAAAACGGTCAATGGAATGTCCTCAGTCCGTCGACGAATGTGGGTATGTTTTTATGCCCCGATCCAACCTGCATCCATCTTCAACAATTATGCTTCCTGCGAGAAGTAACGAGTGCCTCAATAAATCTTTTTAATCAGCCCAAATGAGCGCATCTAATCACAATCACGACAGTCACAAAGGAAAGAGTAGTCGCGGAGATCGTCATACAAAGGCACCACTGATTAGAGCAGGAATGTCCCACTCGGAAACCGACACTCGTATGAACTCGTCATCACCCGACTACGCAAGATAAGAGAGATAAGCACAACACTTTCTTCTTCTTTTGCTGTCGCGCGAATTGTTTAACGCCTACCACTGCACCACTGCAAGCCACCTGTGTGATTATTATCTGACAAAGTGCCAAAAGTGTCCTTATGCTTTGATTGGATGCTATTCTGGCCTTCGCGCGCACCAGAGATACTACCACGAGCGATTCCGAACGGAAACTGAACGGAAATATTATGAACCGGGATGCTTATGCCTCCGTTTCGCTATTATTCACGTGCACGCCCGGAGTAGGACTATCCAAATACGGAGCGGGCGGTCTGAGCGCGTACAGACTCTTGATTTCATTCAAGACATCACGCGCGCCTTTCCTCGCCCTGCATTCATCGCGGGGGAGTATTGTGATCTTGCTGCTCAAATGTACGGTTATCGGTATATGATAACTTGTTTCTTCTATTTCTCAAAAACCATCAAATTTAGAAAATATATCGCACTTCATCTGCCGGTTGATCAATTTACAACTAAAATTCATCAGAAATAGTATAGGCAGATAAAATAAGCTTCTGAACATACTACATGGGCTGAAAAGTCTCGGGATTTTCAATGAAATCAAGCGTTTTTTGGACAAAGCTGTATTTACTCCTCAACATAGTTTCCTTCGAGGGCAATACACTTGGTATAGCGAGTTTCCAAGATTTCGATACCCTTTCTGTAGTACGAAACGTCTAAGTCTTCGGAATATGCCTCAGTTCCGCTCTGCAGATCGCCTATTGGACTCAGGAGTATGGTAATGGACCCACGATTCATCCATTGTCACAAAACGTCGAGAGAAGAAGGGGAATAACATTTCGTCAACCACTGCATTGATTGTTAAGAAGTTTTCCCCCTCAAAAAAAGCAATGTTTGATCAAAATACGATATTCCTCTTTTTTCCATTTTCTATACGAATGCTCAGGTAGTGACACTTGAACAACTGTAGTTTGTGAACAAATAAATGAAAGATCATGAAACATCACTCATAAACTATTGACAGGTGAACCTTCTTGAATGGCGGTAACGTTCCTTGTGGATCTTTTGCCGTCTCAACGTATGCTTTAACTAGCGTAATTTATTAATGACAATTGAGATTTCTTGAGCCAAATAACACGCCTTGAATGTATTCCGAGGGGCAAGCTCTTGAATACGCGTGACCACAGTTGCAAGTCGAAGGAAATTTTTTTGACGAAAAATCCCCCGGCCAGAACGGGAATCGAACCCGAACACCCGGCATGATAATGTGAGACGCTAACCACTCGGCCACGGGTGCACACTAAGGTGTGCCTCTAGAAATTAATCTTGTTCATTTTTAGTGGCGCCATCTGTTGAAAAATCCCGGGACATTTCAGCCCATGTAGTAAAGTACGACAACGCAATTAAATTTTTCGAGCAGAATGTCTTTCTAAAAAAAACACACTGATGGGCGCAAAATAAATCCACCCCAATTGGAATCAAAGTATTCAAATATTATTTTTGTTTCAAAACTTCCGATATTCCAGTTAATAGGGGAAGGGTGGTAAGGACGGTAAACGTTGATTTTTTTCGTGAACTAACAAGGCCTAGCGATGGCTCGCCTTCGTCTCATCCACATCGAAGGAAACGATCTCATTCGTGGAATCCGAATAAATGATGCGTTCAAGTTTGGCCCAAAACGTGCGGTCCCTAATATGTTAAGGCAGAAATTTTGCAAAATGAATGTGTTCGATATCTCTGAAAAAATAAGAACGAGTCGAGAAAGACGAACACTTCACGGAAAAGATGGACACCTAGGGTGGGGAAGATGGACACTAACTGAAAATTCTAGTTTATGTACTCGATATGTTTTGGAGGTCAGACATTTGACATTGAAAATGAACGAACAAAAAGACTTGACTGAAATCCCATAGAAGAGCTTGATTTTTTTATTTTTTCATGTCTAAAATAGCTTCCCGCATTCGGATTGACAAATTCGGATTAGGCTTTAAAAACCTCTCTGCTGATTCATCCATGATATCATGATATCTGCTTGCAAATGTAGTTAGTGGACATCAGTTAAGAAGAAAAATTGGAGATAATCAAATTGTTTTCAAAACAAAGTGTTTGTCTTTCCCTTCGGTGGGGTGTCCGTCTTACCCGACTTGATTAGAATTTTTTTCAACAATATTTCTGGAGTAAAAATGAGAAAACTTCACCGCTGATTCGATAAACTGGAAGAAAAGTGGTGATAAAACACTCACGTAACGAAAAATACCCCAAAAATTACTCGATAGCAATGAGAACCTTATTTTCTGCAGACGAAAATTTACATCGGACTGCTCTTTGTAGATTACTTTTTTTTATTTATTAACAATTTTAACAGAAGGCCAGCTAAGTGTACACAGTAAGTGTAGAGGTATTGACACACTGTGTTGCAAGTTTGTACATCATCAAAATTTAGAACAAAAATGTAATTTATCAATCATACATAGGTGTCCATCTTTCCCACCCTATCCGTCTATCCCGACTTTCGCCTACTACCTAAAAGTATCGTTGTATCGTTGATTTATTTCTTAGAAAAATGCTAAATGGGTACTTTCAGGGAATGACATAAAGAAAATCCACTTGTTTAAATTTGTTTTACCGTGTTTGTCGGTTTTGACAGCTGGTTGTTTACATCTGACACAAACATAATTTTCGTAGCTGTTTAGTCGACTTTTCATGCGTAGTGACGTGTTTTTCGACGCTGAGCTTCAGGAAAATGAGTAGAAAGCAAATCTCAACACTAGTCCGAAATAAGGACGTGTAAGGACTCTCTCAACTCTTCAACCATGAAGTGGATGTTTTTTATGTCATAGCCTAAAATTATCCATTTAGGAACAAAAGTTTTTTTTGCTTTTCTGAAAATTAAATCAACGATACTGAAATGGTAAAATGGTTTACTGATTATTTACTTTCACGTAGTATTGACTGGATTACCGAAAAGTTCGAAAAAACTTTTAATATTGGAATACATTGATTTCTAATGGGCTGGACTTTTTTTGCACCCTTCGGTTTACTCCGAAGAATGCCCTGTCCATCGCACTCGTCCGGCCTTGGCGACTTTCTGGATGCTGGGTTCACCATAGGGTTGCGCCAACTCGTGGTTCAGTTTCCTTCTTCATACACCGTTTTCCTCTACATCGCCGTAGATTGTTTTGAGCGCTCGGATTCTAACAATCTTCTAGCAACTTCTAGTAACTTCTGCTAGCATGTATTTAGTCTTAAACGCATTGAAACCAAGCCTAAGAAGCCTTCGTGTTTTAGTTGGGTATTCAAGTCGGGTATCGTTGCATGCGTTCTTCCGATTATTTCCACGTCATCGGTGAAGCAGATTCGTTGAAATCATGTTGCACCACGTTGAACATCAGACATGAGAGTCCATCGTCTTGTCGAAGTCCTCTGTGAGTCTCAAACGATTCCAACAGATTGCCTAAATCAGTCTTGTCAGCTTTCAAGGAAGGCCGTGTTCGTCCATGATTATCCATATCTGTCGTCGGTCGATTATATCATATGCGACTTTGAAGTCGACGAAGATGTGGTGCGTAGGAACCCGCGGGACTTTTGAAGGATGTGCCGCGTGTAAAAATCTGATCAGTCGTCAAGCAACCGGTGTAGATTACCTCCCACTTCTCCGGTAGCTGTTCTGTATCCCGGATCCTGGCTATCAACCGGTGCATGCACTGTATAGGTTTCGCAGGACCTCCCTTGAAGAGCTCCGTTGCTAGGCCATCTTTATCAACTGCTTTGTGGTTCTTCAGCTGATCAATTGCCTCCTTAATTTCACCCATCGTCGGGGGGATGGTACGTCGTCATGGTTTACAGCACCGGTGTAGTTCTCTACAACGCCATCTTGGTCTCTTGTCTACGCGCAGTTCAGGTGTTCATCGAGGTGCTCCTTCACTTTTCGATGACCTCGCGTTCTCTCTTCAAGATGCCTTTTTCCTTGTTTCTGCATATTTCGACCCGCGTCACAAAGCCTTTTTATGAGGCGTTTGGTTTCTTGAAGAACTTCTGCAATGCTCGAGAACGATAAAGCAACTCAATCTCCTCAAACTCTTTCTCTTCACTCGTCGTCAAACCATTCGTTCTGTTGTCCGCATTGTGAATAACCGATGACGGTCTTTGCATCATCAGGTAGTGGTGTGAATCGATGTTACCGCCACGAACACCTCACGAGAATTTTCAACACGGAACATATAACGGTAGTGGAAAAGTAGCTTCAAAAATGGAGGATCAAAGTAAACGAAACAAAATGTATCCACGTTACGTTCACACTTAATAAGAACACATGTCCATAAATCAAGTTCAATGGATCGGCAGTGCCCCAATCAAATGAAATCGGTGTACACCAAGATCGCCATCTCACCTGGAAGAGGCATATAGGAGCAAAGAATACGCAACTGAAGATGCGAGCTAATCAAATGCATTGGCTCATCGCGATTCAAAGAAGTTCAAAGTACTTCTATACAAATCCATGCTTAAGTCTATTTGGCATTACGGCTGTCACCTATGGCAAACAGTTTCAGCAAGCAACGTTGAAATTATCGAAAGAGTACAAAAGAAGCTGCTAAGACAAATTACTGGCGCCCCTTGGTACATCCGCAATAGTGCCATACGTCGAGACTTAGCGTTAAAGAAGAACTATATAAAACGAGGAGGAAATATACGAAAAAGTTGAAGAATCATCCAATCCACTAGCAAGGCGACTCAGCCACCTATGGTAACACGTCTGATGAAAAAAACGTTAATTATCCGAACGTGGTTAAACGTTATTGTTAAATTTTGACTATAAGATTTGATAACAAATATAATAATTATGTAAAAACCAAATGCATAAACAAATATGGTTATTTCCACATCATGGAAGATTCAATGAATAATAACATGAAAAAAAACTTTCAAGCAAACTCGAACTAAGATTGACACATTGAGTGAGTCATGCTATCAATGCAGCTCACACATTTTATTCATTATTCCGCTCCAAAGACGCATGCGTTTCTCATGAACTGATCACAAATAATGCATTCCGTTGTGACGGCGAAGGGCATGATAGGCTGTCGGGCCTCCTCCTGTGAATTGTTTGTACACAAAGCTTTGAGCTCTCCCGAATAAAGAAGAGCGGTGGGGCAAATAAATAATGTACTCGTAGGGTCGAAGCGAGTGAGTGTGCATCTTCCCATCATCTCTCCAGCTACCTGGAAATGAATGCTTCTATGGGAACACTCTCAATTGCACCTCTGGTGAAGGAGATCAACACGACTAGACCACGTGTGTACTGTAATCGAACTCAAGGATCTCCACACTCTCAATGCAAGTTCAAGATCTTCGACTATTGGAAACGCGATAGTTCGCACACGGTAGACTTGATGAGTGAATGAATGAACCCACAATAGTGTTCACTCACAACCGAAGAAAAAACGAATTCGTCATTCAAATAATTTACCGGAAGATTAGGAGTGCGTGATTGCACATTCATAAGTTACAAACAAATGCAGCGCTTCACACCGGTGATTTGTTTTTTAATCATTTCATGATATGCATCGCCTGTCGTCATCAGTAGTGACAGACAGTTCTTATGTGATTGGTGGGGGGATTGGGGGCATAGTGGTCACCCTAAGTCATATGCCCATTCCCAGCTTCCACATACCGCTTCAATTCCCGTTTCTCGAAGAATATTATAGTTCAACTCATTGTTGTTCAAGATAGCAAACGGCTTCTACTAAGAAAATTCAAAATAGTACATTTTTCATCATTAGGAAAAAAGGTGAAAAATCGAACAATTTTTTTGCTTGGAGGTAAAGTGGACACCTAGTGGGGGCGAAGTGGTCACTCGCTCATATCAAGCTAAATTGGAGAGATTTATGCGTTATTTTCGTCCAAATTTGTTCAAATCATATTTAATATAGTAGGTACATGTATGAAATAAGCTTGGCCTATTCACCTAGAGTCTCAATTTAAATTTTCTCATGCATACTAAAACGTAGTAAGAAACACATAACGTTCCGCATAATGAGGCTTGGTTTAGTTGGAGTGGCATATTTATCCAGGGCCAAAGCCACAAAAGGATCAATGGTCTCCAAGAGCAGAATGTGATGCGGTATATCAGCTTTAGTAAACAGAACATTGTAAGTTGTTATTCACATATGACCACTCTGCGCCCAAACATCAAAGTAATTTATTTGCTAATTAATTACTGAGCTTAAACAAAATATCTGTTCACCTCTCCTAGAATATGTGAGCAGTCGTCCAAACTGATGATTTGACCAATATATCAGATTGAACAAACTAAATTTCACGAGAAATTCCTTAGATACCATACGCACAGAACTACGGCCTAATGGCTATCGAGAGAGCAATTTTTGTTTTTATTTATATTTTGACACGCGACAGCCCTACTGAAGTACAGTGTGACTCAAAAGTCATTAAATTCTTCAAACATAAGGTGACTATCAATACGGCATCTATAGTCAATAGTTATACTACCAAACAAGCAGGTGACAACTTTCCCCCCACATAACCAATTTGCCCCCACTACCCTTATGATCTTTGTTGTTATGGCTAATACATGAAACAATTGAACCACCGTGAAATAGTCGGTTGTCGGGAAAGTACGTGCTGTCACTTATAATGATCAAATCAAGATGCTGAAAAGGATATATTGGGTTGGGGAAAAAGAAATGTCGTATATTGTCAATATATGGTAACACTTAAACATATCTTATGTTGTACTTATCACATCGGGTCATACTATACGGCTATTTAAGGACTACAATCTGTGCTACAAGTGTCGTTTTGACAGTGTTGTGATTCTCCTTTTCAGTCTCAAGTTATAGCGCGTCAAAGATGGAGTCCACCAAGCAAGAATTTCGCCATATTTTACGTTTTTACTACCTGCGAGGTAAAACTGCAACGAAGGCGGCCGAAAAAATTCGTGTAGTTTATGGACCCGATACTGTAACGATTCGCACAGCACAGCGTTGGTTTGATCGATTTCGTTCTGGTGTAGTGGCTGTCAAAGATACACCCCGTACTGGTAGGCCAATCGACGTGGAAATCGATAAAATCGTTGAAATCAAAATGAAAATGGATCACGTACGACTACCTAAAGCGAAAAAAGTCGTGGTCGAAGCGCGGTGAGCCGGCCCAAACCATCGCCAAGTCCGAATTGACGGCCTGGAAGGTTTTGCGGTGTGTTTGGTGGGATTGTAAAGGAATCATCCACTATGAGCTGCTCAACTATGGCCGACAACGCTTGGCCTCACACATCTTTGATGACCCGCCAGAAGCTACGGGAGCTCGGATGGGATATCCTATTACACCCACCGTATAGTCCGGACCTGGCTCCAAGTGATTATCATCTCTTCCGGTCCATGCAAAACGCTCTTGGTGATACTAAATTGGCCTCAAAAGAGACTTGCGAAAACTTGCTATCTGAGTTTATTGAAAATAAAGGGGGGGGGGGTTAAAAGGTGGGGATAACGAAGTTGCCATCTAAATGGCAACAAGTTTGCGAACAAAACGGCGCATATTTGACTTAAATTGGATAATTTTAAGTATGTTAAATAAAGCGTCAAATTTCGATCAGAAATACGACATTTCTTTTTCCTCAACCCTATACGACACGTGAATTAGCAGATTCACTACGGATATCCGGAACCATTGTCCGTGAGCATCTGGGAACACTTAGTTACGTAATTCGCTCTGATGGACTGATTTCGCACTATTTGCTCGGAAAAATGAACAGTTCGCATATTTTTTTACAATTCGCTTAAACATACAACGAAAACACGCAATTTTCAGCACAAATCATGACGGTTGATATAAAAAAATTGTAAGGGCACACGACCGCATTTTCGACGTAGAACTACGCAATTATATTATGCAATCCACTTGTTTACCACTTCGAATATTATTTTAGAATGCATCGCATTTGTTGTAAGAGATTATGTTCTTCGTTACAAGTAAATTTGATGAACGTCCTTTTACGTTTGATACGATGCATAGGACTACCAAAATATGTGAACGGAAGAATTATCAAACGATCATTGTATTTTACATCTCCCTCTGAAGTTATTGCACATCTCATGTTTACGTAGTTCTCGAACCGAAAGTTCATTCACCTCTAGCATCTAAAATGACGATTTTCCCAGGCTTCTCAGTTTAAAAGCTTGATATTTTACAGTTATTCAATTGTTCATCTCATGAAAAGTAACATTTTATTAATTGTGATAGACGTATAAATATTTCCTATCAATTGATGCAAACATCTTTCCGATCTGTTAAGAAATGTTCGAGTTATAAGCATTCGAAGTGCGGGTAGGGTTAGCACATAAATCGGCAGAAAAAATGTATGGGATAAATGAAATTCTTCCAGTTTTCATGAGTTCATACCGTTTAGAGATAAACGAATTGTAATGTATATGATATCAAACAAATAATAGAGATTCGATTGGTATGTAAATCATGAAAATTCATTCACAGTGAAAATAGTTATTAACGTTAACTTTATTTCATAAAAACGTGACCTGTTTTGTGATTTGGCACCCTTCCTGAAAGACGTAGTCAAAAAATCATCAAACAAGTTCTATATAAGTATTTACTCATTTACTCGGACAGTGTCCTGTTACAAGACCAGTGAATGTGCTGAAGTCTTTCTTATTAAGGCTCAGCAGTTGTTGAATAATTTTCATACTCGGCGTGATCAATTTTTTGCCTGGTTAAGTTGTACAGCCATTCAGTTGGCTGTCATTTCCCGATCTTCCCATTTCTTTAGCTCACATTTCAACACACAGTCAGAAATTCCACAGAATGGTTCTGGACCAATGAAGGGTGAGCTTGAGCCTTTTCTGACAAATTCATCTGCTCGCTCGTTGCCCTCTATGCCGCAATGGCCAGGAATCTAGTACAGTTGTACCGAACTTATCTTAATTGCCGTAAAAGGAAGATGCATTCCCAGACAATCTATGAAGAGCATTTAACCCTTTAACGGGTATTGGCAACTATATTGCCACCAACAAAAAATATTCTTTTTGCTGCACTTGAAATATTCTTACAATATTTTACTTAGCAAAACCTTCTAAAAGTATCTGGCAAAACTCCATTTCTTTGGACTGCTAAAATGTACGATATTAATTTGCATTAGAAATATTGTAAATCGCTGAAATAATCAGTATCGCTGCACTAGAAATATTGTTTTGATTTTTGTATAACCAAATTTAGAGGTGAATGAACTGAAAAGTTTAAAACCTCTATAATTCATCACGTTCGTTCGTATAACCAAAGGCGTAATAAACTGTTTTTGGGGTTAACGAACAGTGGTTACTATATTGCCACCAATTTTTTTCAACAGTTTCAATAGCTAAAAAACTTTTCAAAGCGAACATGTGTTCTTCCTCATTTGAGGATTATGTTCTCTGAAGTTGAAGTCGATACCGTGCCTAGTTCTCACGGCCCGTTAAAAGGGTTAAAGGCATTTAAAGCTTTAAGTGCCGCTTGACTGTCTGAGAATATGCAGATGTTAGCATGTGTATATTTTCTTTTGAGGCAGACATTGGAACATTCTATTATTGCAGCTATTTCTCCCTGAAAAACTGTTGGCCAGTTTCCCATAGCCACAGTACACTCCGGCACCTGTTCTGATTCCCATTTTGACCCATCAGTGTAGAACATGTGCAGCGCCCCGTTACAAGTAGTGCACATGATTGAACCATCACGAACATTGGGACCACCTTCATCCCATACTGAACGAGAGTGTTCGATCACTTTGTATGGAATGTCATAATTGGTCCTAGGTTCCATCCAATCACTGTTCATCTCTGAGGCTGGTCCAGAGGGTGAGAGATTCAGGATTCTCAAGTGACCAGTTTTGTCCCCGTCTAGTGTTTTTTTCCATCCTTTAAGCGCTTTTCTTAACATCTAGCTGAACATGTTGGTTCAAAGGCAATAGGTGAAGGACAGCCTCCAATGCCTTTGAGGGTGTACTTCGCATTGTTCCAGTAATTGCAACGCATGCTAGTCGTTGGAATTCGTTTAGCTTTTTTGTTGCTACAAACTACAAAATAACGCGCTACGACCTCTTTGCGATTGAGTATCGCGTATACGTATCCTGTTGCAACGCCGAAATAAATGGCGTAATAACCGAAAAGGATTTGACCCGAAAAAAGATAATCGATGGTGTCGGTCTATTCAAGACCTCCTCACTCAAAACTGTGAAGATTCTTGCATGCTATCGACTGAAATCTGTGTCACATAAAAATGACAAAAGAATTTTGAATCGGACTAAGAGAAGAGATAACTCTCATCTCACATATATACCCCGAGATCATTAATAAAGTAGAGTATGTATTGATAACTTGAACTGTGAAGACGTGTTTCCATACGACCTGTCCGAACGACTTCAAATGACTAGTTCCCCTCGGGCATGACAATACTGGCGACGAGGATTAAAGAGCGGCGTGAGATTTAGTTCAGAAATAATAATTTCTAGTTGAGTGAGATTAGACATTATTGTTTTCGACGTGCAAGTTTTTTTGGTTTGGTTCTTGAGCCAATATGACAACGCTCGTAGAAGACGAAAATAAGTTCGTCACTGTTACAGTGGACAAAAGGACAAAAGGAAGATTTCCTGTATATGTACCCGGCTTCAATGTAAATTCCTATCTACAAACCGTAGAAATTTATTATGTATTGAACAAAACTCCAGACGATGAGAAGGCTTTGGAGTTTATAACTAGTGTTGGTCAGGAAACAGCAAATCGGATAATCAGTAGTTTTAAACCGAACAAGATTGTGGATAAAACATACGCCCAATTCATTGACAAATTCAAAACCTTACACGAAGAGAACAAAAATGTATTTGCTGAGCAATACCGGTTAATAATCACTATCCCCTACCGGTTATCGAAGAACTTATCACCAATAAAAGTAGAGCAAAAAAAATCGCTCTCATCGATTTGAGAGGAGCCTATCAACAACTCATTGTCTCTGAAAACACAAAAAAGTTCTTAGTTATCAATACCCATAAAGGTTTGTATGCTTATCGCAGGTTACCATTTGTAGTCAAACCGGCAGCTTCTATTTTTCAATCACTCATGGATAGAATTTTACAGGGTATTTCGAACGTACAAACTTATTATAGATGATATCCTCATTTGGGCCGAGTCGGATGAGGAGTTACTAGATGTCATCAAAACTATGTTAGGAAGGTTAGCGCAATACAATGTCAAAATAAATGCCGAGAAATGCGAGTGGTTCGTTCCCCAAGTTAAATATTTGGGTCACATTCTATCGGAAGCGGGTGTGTCGCCAAATCCGGAGAAGGTGAAAGCGATTATGGTCGTGCCAGGGCCAGAATCAAAAACACAGCTAAAAGCATTTCTTGGGATGATAACGTTCTATACCAAGTTTGTTCCTAAATTGAGTTTAGTTTACAATCTATTATCAAAAGATTCTAAGTGGAGTTGGGACTACTCTTGTAAAAAAGCCTTTGAAATCAGCAAAAAGTTCATTAGTAGCGCCCAAGTTCTAACACACTTTGATCCGTCTAAATCGATCACCGTGACGTGCGACGCAAGTGACGATGGAATCTCGGGAATTCTTTTTTTTATCCCATTTATTTATTTAAGGCTCATTAGCATTTTAGCTGTAACAGAGCCGAATTTTAATCGTGTACATGTCACATGGTTATCATATCTATAATTAGCACATTACACAGTTGCCATTCGCCAGTATTTCTTCTATACCATTACATATGGTACATTCACACAGTAGCCATTTAGGCGTAATAGTTATTCTTTCTGTTCTTCCATTATCCAGCTGAACCACCGGACAGCGGAGACAGTTGATTGATCATTGTTGAGTTATTTATAGAACAGTAGCCCTATGTGTCTGGCAGAGCAGAGCAGTTGTATGGATGAATCGATCTTACTTCGACCGTGGATCGATCTCCATCGCTGATGATTGTTGCGTGGACGTAGCTATTCTGTAACAACACAAAGATGGTCAATGAGGGCCCTGAGTTTGGAACTCACGATCGATCGCTTACTAAGCGAACGCGCAACCAATGTGGCTACAGAGACCCCCTCGGGAATTCTTAGTCACACAATAAATAACACCGACAAACCGGTATTTTTTGTTTCGCACCGATTTTCAAAAACCGAAAAAAATATCCCATTTTACATAGAGAAGCACTTGCTATAGTATTTGCCATGGAAAAGTTTTATAAATACGTTTAGGGCCAGAAGGTATCCATTATAACAGACCACAAACCTTTATTGGGCATTTCCAATAACAAAAAGGGAGGTCCTTCAATTATTGCAAATAGGCTACAGAGATATTTTTTACGACTTTCCATATTTGATTACACCATTACATAAAGGGTGTGTCACATCAAATTGCATCACGGAAAAAACGCTGTAGAAATTTAATTTTTAGGAATTATATCTTCAGCTTTCGCTTTAAAGTCAGATAAGAGTGTATAGATCACGTTGGCCATGCTTCACTGTCAATTTTTCGTTAATTTGGAAAAATGTCGTCGAACGAAAAAGAGCGTCGTGAATTAATCCTGTGCACTCATTTCGAGAATCCGGAGTTGTCACATCGGGACATCGGTAAGATGCTGGGAATCGTCCAATTCACGGTCAGCAGAGTACTAAAACGATACTTCGAGAACCTAACCATCGACCGGAAGGTGAAGAACGGCAAAAATGGATGCTCCGTCAGTGAAAAAGATCACAAGCGCGTAGTTAAGCAGTTTAGACGTGATCCGAGAAGTTCGGTCCGGGATGTCGCCAATAAGCTGAATTTGTCAAGTTCATTCGTCCAGCGGACCAAGCAGCGGGAGGACCTGCGTACATACAAGGTTCAGAAGGCTCCTAACCGCGACGAAAGGCAAAACATGGTGGGGAAGACGCGAGCCCGGAAGCTGTACACCGAAATGCTGACGAAGCCGCATTGCCTGGTAATGGACGACGAAACCTACGTCAAAGCGGACTTTCGTCAGCTGCCGGGCCTGTTGTTCTTCTCCGCAGAGGACAAATTCAGCGTTCCGGAGGAGATTCGCATACAGAAACTATCCAAGTTTGCCAAAAAGTACATGGTGTGGCAAGCGATCTGCTCTTGCGGAAAGCGGAGCGCCCCCTTGGTGATGACCGGCACGGTAAACGGGCAGGTTTACCTTAAGGAGTGCCTACAGAAGCGCTTACTACCACTATTGAAGCAGCACGAGGGCCCGATCATCTTCTGGCCGGATCTCGGTTCGTGCCACTATTCGAAGGACGTGTTGGAGTGGTACGAAGCCAACGGGGTCATCTTCGTGCCAAAGGAAATGAACCCGCCCAACGCGCCGGAGCTTCGCCCAATAGAGAAATATTGGGCGATTATGAAGCAGGCCCTCCGGAAGAACCCAAAAGTTGTCAAATCGGAGGCGGACTTCAAGAGAAAATGGATTTCTGTTCAAAAAAAACTACAACCTGACGTTGTACAGAACCTTATGGACGGGGTAAAGAGGAAGGTGCGAGCATACGGGCTTGGGCTCGAAGTATGAATAAAAAGAAAATGCCAAAAGTTGTTTAATAGTTTTTATTTTACTGTCTAAAATTTTCAAAAGGATCGGTCTACTGAGCGAATTTCTACAGCGTTTTTTCCGTGATGCAATTTGATGTGACACACCCTTTATATGGCGGGTAAGGAGAACCATGCCGCAGATTGCTTGTCAAGACTACCTTTATATTAAATCATGAGTAACGCCGATTTTGAAGAAAGTCAACGCAGTACTTTCAATAATTTAAACTATTTATTCGAAAATCAAACGGCCAATCTCAATTCAAAAACTATTAGTGTAGAATCATCAAATGACCCAACATTATCTAAAGTTCTAGGATATGTTCAATATGGTTGGCCGAGACGCGTTAAAGAAAAACCATTGAATAATTTTTATACTAAACGAAATGAATTCATTGTAGAATCAGGGTGCTTGATTTTCGGTGAACGAGTAGTGGTCCCTGATACACTAAAATTGCCATCTTTGCAGTTATTACTTGCAAACCGCCGTGGCATACAGAAAACGAAACAAATTGCTCGAAGGTATTTGTACTGGGAAGGTGTCGAATCAGACATTGAGAAATATGTGCATTCATGTAAGAAATGCCAACTTTTGGGAATCGACCGAACCCCAAGACTTTATGGAAATTGTCCAGCTACTACTAAACCATTCGAACGAATACACATTGATTTTTTCTGTAAATATAATTGCACATTTTTAATATTAGTCGACGCATATTCTCGTTGGATTGAAGTTCGAAGAATGTCTAAAACAAATGCAGATAGTGTTTCACAAGAACTTGACAACATTTTCACATTTTTTTTTTTTGGTTTTGCATCGACCATTGTGAGTGACAACGGGCCTCACTTCAGCAGTTTTCAATTCAAAAAATACTGTGAGGCCCGAAATATAGAACATATCTTGTCCCCACCTTATCACCCAGCTAGCAACGGATTAGCAGAAAGGGCAGTAAAAACCACAAAAGCTGTGTTGGGGAAACTAATCAATGAGAACGATTCTTCTTCATCTTTTCAGATCGACAATGGAATCAACAAATTTTTGCACCATCATCGTCAATCTTCAATGTCAGAAGATAAAATTATACCATATGAACGCATTTTCAAATTTATACCTCGTACAGAATTTAAAGGAATGAGGAGAAAAAAGGACACGTTCAGTGGAAATGATAGTGATGAAAGCTCCAGAAAACAATTTGCAATTGATAGTAAAGTTATTTACAGTTATAAATGCAATAATAAAACATATAGTTTAGAAGGAATTATAGTGAAAAAAATTCCAACCAGCACATATCTAGTAGACATAAACGGAGACGTTCGCAAAGCTCATATAAACCAATTGAAACGAGTCCCACAACAACCATTTGTTTTGAAAAATTCCGTAGATTCCAATTCAGCTACAGTACAGGGTGGTTCCAGAGGAAGAGCATAAAAACCAAAATGAAGTAAATATGAAGAAAGGGCGAAAGGGTTTTGTATTCAAGAAAATTCCCAAGCTAATAACGGGTCTGGCATTACGCAGATCTACTAGAATTAAAACAACAGAAGCATAGAAGCCTTAATGAAGGACAGCTATTCAAGAAGAAAAAGCATAAGATCTAATGAATGAATATTATTGTAACTGTCTTGCATGTATTTTTCTTTTCATAATAACGAGATGAATTTTGTTGAATTTATTTTATGGTGAGTCAAAACTTGGTTTTTTTTTAATTCGTTTATTTTTACAGGCTCAGTTACTTAAGTTTAAAGGAGCCGAATTCTTAAATATATTTTTAAAACTATATATATATAGAAACAATTTTCTTACATCTATGGTTAGTAAGGTGGAAAACCGATTACTCGCGGTGTACTCGAGTTTAGAAGGGTGACATATTTTTAGGAGAAGGATGGGATATAAGGAAATTGTAACAATGTTGATGAGCACTCAATTCTTAAATCTATTCGTATATCTATAGTTTATTTACATTTCAACTTATTCTACTATTTATAGCAAGGGGACGAATTACCCGCAAAGGAAGGAAAGGAGGGTATAAGGATGTAGGGACAATCACACACGAAGATCTATAGCTTTAAGGAAAACATATATATGGGACATGTAATCAAGGTCTAACCGAGCCAACACATCTCTCACCGGCACATTGGACTGTCTTCCTCGGGCCCGAAGGGAGTTTTTTAAATTCGATCTGGCGACCAGATACACCTCGCACGACCAAACAATGTGCTCGATGTCGTGATAACCTTGGCCACAAACGCAGAGATTGTTGCTGGCAAGATTGAAACGGAAGAGTAGTGCATCTAACGAACAGTGATTGGACATGAGTCGGGAGAAGGTGCGAATAAAGTCCCGACTCAAGTCCAGACTTTTGAACCACGGTTTGAGGCTAACCTTAGGGATAATCGAGTGAAACCACTGGCCCAATCCATCTTCGTTCCACTTACGTTGCCAGTTTGCGATGGTATTTTTGCGAACTAATGAATAAAATTCATTGAAGGCGATTTGACGCTGATAAATATCGCCTTCAATTGCACCTACCTTTGCCAATGAGTCAGCCCTCTCATTACCCGGAATTGAGCAATGTGAAGGGACCCAGACAAAGGTAATGACATAACAGCGTCTGGATAAAGCACTCAAAATTTCTCGTATTCTCTCAAGGAAGTACGGTGAGTGCTTTTCCGGCCTCGCTGAACGGATAGCTTCGACAGAGCTAAGACTATCCGTTACAATGTAATAGTGTTCAACAGGTCGTGAGGCGACGCTGTCCAGCGCCCAGTATATCGCTGCCAATTCAGCAATATATACCGAGCAAGGATTCTGAAGACTGTGTGAGGTGCTAAAAAATACGTTGAACACTCCAAATTCTGTGGACTCATTCATAGAGGACCCATCAGTAAAGTATATATTATCACTATTGATACGCCCATACTTTGCATTGAAGATTGTAGGAACGAACCCCAATCTAAGATAATCTGGATTTTCATGGATTTTATCCTTCATGAACAGATCGAAATGTACAGAGGAATTGATGTAGTCAGGAAAACAAACACGGTTGGGAATATACGAAGAAGGAACAACCTGCATAGAGGTGAATTCATGATATGAATTCATGAATCCAGAATGAAAATTTAGCTCGATCAATTGCTCAAAATTTACGATCACCAATGGATTCATAACCTTACACCGGATGAGGAACCAAAGAGATAATAAATTGAAGCGATCTTTTAGTGGGAGTAGGCCTGCCAAAACCTCGAGACTCATGGTATGCGTTGAGGGCATACATCCCAACGCAATACGGAGACAAAGATACTGAATTCGCTCGAGTTTAATGAGGTGTGTTTTGGCAGCTGATTGAAAACAGAAACTGACATACTCCATCGATGAGAGAATAGTTGTTCGATACAACATAATAAGATCTTCGGGATGGGCTCCCCACCAGGTGCCGGTAATTGTACGGAGAAAGTTTATTCTTTGTTGACATTTTTTACTCAGATACCTAATATGGGCCCCCCAAGTACATTTGGAGTCGAACCAGACCCCAAGATACTTGAATGACATAGCATGAGTGATCGGTTTACCCAAAAGTTGAAGCTTTGGTTTTGCTGGTCTATGCTTCTTAGAAAAAACCACCATCTCTGTTTTCTCCGTGGAGAATTCGATCCCTAGCCCAATGGCCCAGGTTGAAAAATTGTTCAAAGTATCTTGTAAGGGTCCTTGCAGGTCGGATTCGTTTGATCCTACGACAGACACCACTCCATCATCTGCAAGTTGTCTTAGGCTGCAATTTTGTGTAAGGCAATTGTCGATGTCGCTTACATAGAAGTTGTACAAAAGGGGGCTTAAACATGAGCCCTGGGGGAGGCCCATGTAAGAGACCCGACTTACTGCCGAATCTCCGTGAGAAAAGTTCAAATGTTTCTCACAAAGCAAGTTATATAACATATTATTCAATAGAGGCGGTAGACCCCGAGAGTGTAATTTGTCTGACAAAACCTCTATTGAAACAGAATCAAAGGCCCCCTTTATGTCCAAGAATACTGAAGCCATTTGTTTTTTTTCGGCGTAAGCCATTTGAATTTCTGAAGAAAGCAACGCAAGACAATCATTCGTCCCCTTGCCCCTGCGGAACCCATATTGTGTATCTGAGAGTAAGCCATTCGTTTCAACCCAACGATCAAGGCGAAACAAGATCATTTTCTCCAACAATTTCCGTATACAAGACAGCATTGCTATTGGGCGGTAAGAATTGAAGTCGGACGCGGGTTTTCCGGGTTTTTGAATAGCTAAAACTCGTACTTGTCTCCAATCATCTGGAACAATATTATGCTCCAGAAACCGATTGAATAAGTTCAACAAGCGATGTTTCGCCACATCAGGGAGATTTTTCAACAAGTTGAACTTAATTCTATCCGATCCCGGAGCTGAATTGTTACATGAAAGGAGAGCAAGAGAGAATTCTACCATCGATAACTCGGAATCAAGATCGCACCTATCTTGTGGTATATCTCGAACAATTTTTTGCACAGGAGCGGAATCAGGACAAGCCTTCCGTGCAAAATTCAAAATCCATCGATGTGAATATTCTTCGCTTTCATTCGTTGAAGAGCGATTTCTCATGTTTCGAGCCACTTTCCATAATTTTTTCATTGACGTTTCTCGTGACAAACCTCCCACAAAATTTCGCCAATAAGCACGTTTTTTCCCTTTGATCAAGTTTTTAAATTGATTTTCAAGGTCCAAATACGTCTGAAAATTTTCAGGGGTTCCACGTTTCCGAAAAGCTTTAAATGCATTCGATTTTTCTACATAAAGCTTGGAACATATGCTATCCAACCATAGATTGGGAGGCCTTCGACGAATAGTGGAACCTGGGATGGGTTTCGTTTGAGCGCGAACCGCGCTGTCATAGATCAAACGAGAAAGGAAGTTATACTCCTCCAATGGAGGTAAACCATCTCTGGAATTGATGGCTAGAGCAATCGCGTCCGTATATTTTTTCCAGTCAATGTGTCTTGTGAGGTCATATGCCATGTTTATAGATTCAGAAGAATTCGACCCAATGGTGATGGAAATTTTGATTGGCAAGTGATCACTACCGTTGGGGTCCTGGATTACATTCCACTTGCAATCTAACGATAGTGAATTCGAGCAAAGCGAGAGGTCAAGAGCACTTGGGTTAGCAGGAGGTTTAGGCACACGTGTTGTTTCCCCAGTGTTCAAAACGGTCATATTGAAGTTGTTACAAAGGTCATATATCAACAATGAACGATTGTCGTCGTACTGTTCCCCCCAGGCAGTTCCATGAGAGTTGAAGTCACCCAAGATCAATCGTGACTCAGGAAGGAGTGAGCACATGTCATCAAGTTGTTTGCGGCTAACCGCAGCTCTCGGAGGCCAATTCAAGCTGACAATACAGAGGTCTTTGTCTCTGATGTTTGCATGACAAGCAACAGCTTCGATCCCTCCAATAGGTGGAAGGTCAATTCGAAAAAATGAGTGGCACTTATTGATCCTCAAAAGCACCCCTCCGTATCTATCATCACGGTCCAAGCGTATAATATTAAAATCGTGGAAAGAGATATCATCTCGCGAAGAAAGCCAAGTTTCGGACAGAGCAAAAACATCACAATTGAGGTTATGAATTAAAAATTTGAATGTATCCAACTTAGGGATAAGACTACGACAATTCCGCTGAAAAACAGTGATATCTCCGACCTCTCTATCTAAATTAGACATCAAGAGAGATAATCATTGCAAGGAGGGGCCATGTTTGCATCAATTGCTGTAAAATTGTCTTTAATACTGGAAGCATTGAGATGACAATGGTTCTGATGGAGTCGGAGACATTAAAACACGTGAAGATTTGATCCACAAGGTCAGCCAACTTTATAAATCCCGATTGGGAAGTTGAGCTGGACGGAAAAACAGGGACAGTTGGGGTTTTTGATGTCCCCTCGAGTGCTGGGTCGTTCGAAGGTGAACTATTCCCACGGAAGCCAGGAGGAACCTGATTTTGCTTGTCCGCTGCACTCGATTTTTCAGGCAAGCTAACTGGGGGTATCACCGGGGGGACTTGTTCTTGAACTTTGGGAGTGGTCACATTTTTGCGCCGGGGATTCCCTTTTAAAATTAACGGTGTGCCCCCGCTAGCTGTGTCCGCTTCCATTTCATCAACTGGCAACGTGGAAAAGATATTGTGTGTTGAGATTGGTTGTTGTTGTTGTTGGGCCAATGGAGAAGCGCCCTTTAAAATATCCGCAAAAGTGCGTTTCGCGCGTTCCTTTAAAGAGCGCTTCTGTTTCTCCCAGCGACTCTTGTAAGTTTCACAAGCTGAGAGCGCGTGTGGGGATCCTCCGCAATATGAACACTTATGCTCAGTCGCACTGCAGGATTTCCCCTCATGTTGCTCTCCGCAAGTGGCACAGCGCTCCTTGTTGGCACAATAATCTGAAGTGTGACCAACTGACTTGCATTTGTTGCAAGTCATGGGCTTTGGCACGAAGAGTCGCATAGGTAGTCTCAATTTGTCCACCATAACGTAGTCAGGGAGGGCAGCACCAGCAAAGGTGACTCGAAACGAGTCTGACGGTGTAAATTTAGTTTGGTCCCAATCATGTAAGAGTTTCCCGAGTTGGCGACAGTCCAAGATCTTTACTTCCATTGAGGGAAGCTTCTTGAACTTGCCTTTTCCTTCTTTTTTTATTTGTTCGCTCGTCAGACCCGTTTCAGTTATCACCCCCTCAATTTCTACGTTATGGGAGGGTATAAATGTTCTATATTCGAGAGTGAAGTGTTGGTCAGCAACAATCTCGTTTGCGTGTTTCCGTTCATTCACGACAACCCGCAATTTGTTCGGTCTAACCCTGCGAATTTCAGATACAGAAGTGTATCTGGCCAGATCTTTCATGATCTGAATCACGTTAAGGCTTTTTCCTTTTGGTTTTGGCCGGAGGAAAACAACCCACGGGCCAGTTCCAGGTGCATCTTCTGGATAAACTCTGACACGTGGAGAGGAGACAACAGAGGGAGAAGGACGAGGATGAGGACGAGGACGAGGATTGGGTTGGATCGGAAACATCAGAAGGGGGAAGCGAAATCGATGATGGGAGAGGGGGAGTGGAAGTAACATTGGGTTCAGAAGGGAGGCTTGCTATTTTCTTAGAAGGGGGCTTGGAAGGATGAGCAGATTCGTCCCCAGAAGAATTATCTTCTTTTTGAGGGACTCGTTTATGTTTTTTCCCAGATCTTGAATGGGATTCATTATCGGAGATCTCCATCTCTGGAGATCCTCCACTATTCTCCATTTTACAAAATTTTTTGTCTTATTTCTAATCTATTATTGATTTTAACAATAATCTCAAAAAAAAAAAATAACAAAACAAACAAACAAAAAATTATGATGATAATATTAAGCAATGAACATATGAGTTGAACAATAATATTAATATTAAATATGTGTACCTTAATATAAAAGTTGTTCCGATACTGCGCTCTACTGCCCTAACCAGGGAGAGACAGAGGCTACGCGCTATGGATCAACACAATAGCGCAAGAATAGCTCACACGGTCACGTGATGATAATTCCCGTTAACGACAGCCACACGATGGCGATCCCGTTATGCCAATGTTCAACAGCCGCCAAGGGCTGCAAGCTGCAAGAGCGCTGCTTCCTTTGTTCCACTTCACAAAAGGTCAATTCGAAAGCGGACAGCAATGACCTTCACTCGTACACTATACCAATCGCACAATAGTAAAAGTGGCAACGCACAATAACGACACTGAACTTTACTCGTCAAGAGTTGGATAGCGAATGAAAACTTGGTTGAACTGAGATAAATTGTTATTGGAATAAGTAGAAAAAACATAGAATTGTACGAATTATTAAAGAATTAATTTAAATGGGGAGATGAGAGAAAAGATAACTCTCAGCTCTTATATATACCCCGAGATCATTAATAAAGTAGAGTATGTATTGATAACTTGAACTGTGAAGACGTGTTTCCATACGATCTGTCCGAACGACTTCAAATGACTAGTTCCCCTCGGACATGACACGGACAAACTCTTTTCGTGTGACTTTCGAGAGTTCCGTCCTTCCAAAGTACGTTGCAATAGGTGCACCTCGTTTATCTGTTTGGTTATTTGTACCCCGGGTAATAAAATGCAACAAATGTATGCAACTCGGTCACACGGCCGTCTATTGTTGCAATAAAAAACGTTGCACAGCTTGTGAAGAGAGCCATGATGAGAATCCTTGCGCGAAAGAGCGCAAGTGTCTTCATTGCGGCGAGACTCCTCATGATCTTACTCAATGCCCGGTGTACATACAACGAGGGAAAAAATCGAGCGTTCCTTAAAAGAACATTCCAAGCGGACTTATGCAGAAATGCTTAAGAGTTCCGTGCCAACGACAATCCCTAAAATTACTTCTTTTCCATCACTCCCCAGAAAGAAGACCGAAACTTCCCAAGTTGGAATGAAACCTCGAATTGAACGTACTGAGAATAGACCGAAGTAAGAACCTCCTGGCTTACGTGGTCCTGCTATCAACCAGGGGTCCTCAGCACTCCCCAGAACAACACCGAACACGTCTGTTCCATTTTTGCGGTCGAAGCAACAACCATTACCTGACTTGCTTGCGTTTTCAGACCTTGTGTATAACATTTTAAATGCTTTAAATATGCATGATCCTCTTAAAAGCATAGTATTATGTTTGCTTCCGGTTGTGAGAACATTTTTGTAAGAAAAATGTGGCTTTTTAGCAGCGTTCATTTCCCTCGATGCCTAATTCAGTGCAAGAGATCAAGGATTTGACCGCATACAGTGGAATTGCAGAAGCAGCATCCCTAAACTAGAACAATTTAATTTAGTTCATTTAGTAACTGTGATGTATTTTCTCTCTGTGAAACATGGCTTTGTTCAGACGACGAGCTGAATTTCCATGATTTCAACATTATTCGCCTCGATCGAAACGACTCGTTTGGGGGCGTGCTATTGGGGATCAAAAAACGTCACTCCTTCTATAGAGTCACTATCCCATCGATTACAGGCATTGAAGTTGTCGCTTGCCAGACACAAATCAATGGCTAAGACCTGTGCGTTGCTTCTATATATATATATATATATATATATATATATATATATATATATATATATATATATATATATATATATATATATATATATATATATATATATATATATATATATATATATATATATATATCCCAAAACTATGGTAGGCCGCCAACAGTTTTTTAATGTCATCGAGGTATTGCCGGAGCCGCGGCTAATCTTCAACTGACTTCAACTCCCATGGAACAGCATGGGGGTCACTGGGGTAACAGCTAGGCTAGCCAACCCTCCTGCACGGGCAAGCATGCTAGACATATCTCTCTGCTCTTCTTCATTATCCCTGGATTGCACATGGAAGGTAATCCAAGATCCGCACGGTAGTGATCACCTACCAATAATTTTATCGATCGCCAATGAATCAAGATCTAGTAAGCCAGTCGATATTGCGTATGACCTCACGAAAAATAATGACTGGAGAAAATTTGCGGAATTAATATCTGAAGCAATCGTTTCGATGCATGAACTTCCTCCCCGTGAAGAGTATAACTGGAGACAAGTGAGAGTGATAGCCACACCCAACAAGCCGGCTTGCGATCACAATTCATATAGGCCGATTGCCGTGTTATCCTGTATCCGTAAATTGTTATAGAAAATTATTCTACTACGTTTGGACAAATGGGTTGAAACGAACAATTTGCTGTCAAATACGCAATTTAGCTTACGCCGGGGTAAAGGGACGAATGATTGTCTCGCGCTGCTATATTCTGAAATTCAAATTGCATTTGCTCGTAAAGAACAAATAGTTTCTATTTTTCTTGATATCAAAGGGGCATTTGCTTCAGCTTCCATGAAAATTCTCTCATAAATGCTTCATAATCATGGACTTTCACCAATTCTGATAATTTCCTGTACAATTTACTGTCAGAAAAGCACATGATTTTATCTCATGACAGATCGAAATCTTCTCGTTACAGTTTTATGGCCCTACCGCAAGGCTCCTTCCTAAGCCCCCTCTTGTACAGTTTTTACGTCAATGATATGGACGATTGTCTAACTAGATACTGCACGCTGAGACAACTTGTAGACGATGGTGTTATGTCCATCACGGGTGCTAATCCCGTCGTCCTGCAAAAGTCCTTGCAAGATACCCTGACCCTGTACCCTGTTCACGTGGGCTCTCAAACAGGGTATCGAATTCTCTACGGAGAAAACCGAAATGGTCCTATGTTATAGGAAGCACGAACCCGCCCAATTCCAGCTTCACCTATCCGGCAAAACGATCAGGCACTTAATGTTTTTCAAATACCTAGGTGTATATTTTGATTCTAAATGTAGCTGGGGAAGACACATTGCGTATCTGAAACGGAAATGCCAGCAAAGAATCAATTTTCTCCAAACAATAATCGGAACATGGTGCGGTGTCCATCCATGAGACCTCATTAAGTTGTACAAACAACGATATTATCAGTGTGAGAACATGGCAGTTTTTGCTTCCGATCAGCTGCCAGGATTCATATTCTCAAGCTGGAAAGGATACAATATCGTTGCTTGCGTATAGCCAGAGGTTCTCGAACTGTTTTGGACAAGAGACTCCTTTTCCAGAGCTAAGTCATACCTTAAACCCCCATAGCCAAATTTCTTTGAAAATACTATCTTTAGTTTTTTTCTTACTGAATTGCAATTGGTTAAATGAATAAACTTGAATTTTTTTTTCTCACGTAGGCGATCTGACGTAGTTGTAACATCCGCACCTCTTACGCAAAAGGTCACGAGTTCATTTCACACTCCCGACATTCTTCCAAAAAATGGAACAAACCAGCCAAAAGTGTTGGAAGTCACTACGAGTATAATACATAAAAAAAATATTTTCTCATCATATTCAGCAAATCGCTCAAGGCAACTCTACACGAACTGATGATTCTGCCGGCTAGTTACCATTCTATCCTGGATTCCTCGAGTCGAAATAGACGCACCACGCTAGATATGGGGTACAGACTAGGGAGGGGTTACTGGTTAATGGTCAGCTGCATCCCAAAAGGAAGTATCCTGTGTCAGGCGCACGTAGAGAGCATTGCAGACTGCAACATCCCAATTATGAGAACACTTGTAATACTAACCTCGAACCAACCGCGAGTAATCGGTTACATATTACTAACATAGTTGTAAGGCAAACATTGTCGAAATATTGAACTCCCGGCCCTGTCAGGCTGACGCCATATGAGCCTTAATAAAAATATATATTTTAGAAAAAAATATAAATAGAGACAAAATTTAGTAAATATCAAGTATAATAAATAATTATTAATACAAACTATAAAGAACACTCAATTCGCAAACTACCAACATTTCAAAATACGGTTCAATATTGGTTAGTTGAAGCCAAATCTCCGCATTCGTTGATTTTCAAATGATTCCTACGGTTTCGCGTTGTTTGTAACCATTATGAGACCTTTTTTTCGACAAAGTATGACGATGGAAAAACGAGAAGATATTTTTCAGTAATGTCTCACATCGCAGGATACTGTTTTCTAATGTTTCGTTATAACTTGAACAAAGGACAACCTTGGTTGTACTCCTGCCTCATCTATGCTGATGCAAATCAACTTTTCTTGCATTATCACCTTGGCTCATTCCATAGATGTGATATAGTACTTATTTATTATTCATTGAGGAATTTGACAATTTTGAAGATCTAAAAACATTTCAGTAGAATCCTTGTGTAACGCGTCCAAGTGAGTTACATATGATAATATAACATCATAACATGGTCTTGAAGTTTTTGTGATAGTTTTGACAACTGCGGAAACTGTGAATAAAGGGTGTGTCACATCAAATTGCATCACGGAAAAAACGCTGTAGAAATTCGCCCCGTAGACCGATCCTTTTGAAAATTTTAGACAGTAAAATAAAAACTATTAAACAACTTTTGGCATTTTCTTTTTATTCATACTTCGAGCCCAAGCCCGTATGCTCGCACCTTCCTCTTTACCCCGTCCATAAGGTTCTGTACAACGTCAGGTTGTAGTTTTTTTTTGAACAGAAATCCATTTTCTCTTGAAGTCCGCCTCCGATTTGACAACTTTTGGGTTCTTCCGGAGGGCCTGCTTCATATTCGCCCAATATTTCTCTATTGGGCGAAGCTCATTTCCTTTGGCACGAAGGTGACCCCGTTGGCTTCGTACCACTCCAACACGTCCTTTGAATAGTGGCACGAAGCGAGATCCGGCCAGAAGATGGTCGGGCCCTCGTGCTGCTTCAATAGTGGTAGTAAGCGCTTCTGTAGGCACTCCTTAAGGTAAACCTGCCCGTTTACCGTGCCGGTCATCACGAAGGGGGCGCTCCGCTTTCCGCAAGAGCAGATCGCTTGCCACACCATGTACTTTTTGGCAAACTTGGATAGTTTCTGCTTGCGAATCTCCTCCGGAACGCTGAATTTGTCCTCTGCGGAGAAGAACAACAGGCCCGGCAGCTGACGAAAGTCCGCTTTGACGTAGGTTTCGTCGTCCATTACCAGGCAATGCGGCTTTGTCAGCATTTCGGTGTACAGCTTCCGGGCTCGCGTCTTCCCCACCATGTTTTGCCTTTCGTCGCGGTTAGGAGCCTTCTGAACCTTGTATGTACGCAGGCCCTCCCGCTGCTTGGTCCGCTGGACGAATGAACTTGACAAATTCAGCTTATTGGCGACATCCCGGACCGAACATCTCGGATCACGTCTAAACTGCTTAACTACGCGCTTGTGATCTTTTTCACTGACGGAGCATCCATTTTTGCCGTTCTTCACCTTCCGGTCGATGGTTAGGTTCTCGAAGTATTGTTTTAGTACTCTGCTGACCGTGGATTGGACGAATCCCAGCATCTTACCGATGTCCCGATGTGACAACTCCGGATTCTCGAAATGAGTGCGCAGGATTAATTCACGACGCTCTTTTTCGTTCGACGACATTTTTCCAAATTTACGAAAAATTAACAGTGAAGCAACGCCAACGTGATCTATACACTCTTATCTGATTATAAGCGAAAGCTGAAGATATAATTCCTAAAAATTAAATTTCTACAGCGTTTTTTCCGTGATGCAATTTGATGTGACACACCCTTTATTCTCTTCTGCTTAAATTTTGTTTCGAAAGTTTTGTCAGACGGGTCGATATTATTGACACTGTTTCATCAAGTTGAAATCGCCACCCTGCAGCTGAAACACAAATTCAAAAAAGCTGAAAATCTTGCTATGCAAGAGATTTTTGATGATCAGCGTACTCCAGCGTGTAGAAGTAACCGAATAAAGATTTTTTCGTTTTCGTTTCTCATATAGCTGAGCAAATAATCGAGAATTGCTTCGAAGGTTTTTGATAGCATTTCTTCGCACATATTTTCATCTTTAATATATCGAACATACCTTAACAAAAGAGCTTCATTGCTGGGTAATGTACTCTCGTCCAGCTGGAGAGAGAATCTGTTGGTCTATAATAAATTGAATAACACTTTTCCCTCTTCGCGGCTCATCTCAAGTTCCTGAAATAATTTTAAAAAAAATGTTACGCCATGCAAACAGAACGTATGGCTATTAAATAACGAGAATGCGCGCCTGGAAGTCGCCCTAGAGGGGTGGTGGGGAAAACGAATAGTGCGTTCGATAGCTTGGAGTGTCTGCCATAAATGTACGAGAACACGTTTTTGTCACTATAGTTGTTTGCGAGCAGCAGTGGTTTGAATGGAACGTGGTTTGTAGCGCGCCGGAAATCATGTGTGACGAAAAACACGAACAACAACGCAGCTGCCGATAACGCGCTGTCGGTGAAGCAATTTTTAGCCGATAAGGGCATCCCAGTACTCGAACATGCCCCGTACTCGCCAGATTCAGCCCCATGCGACTTTTTACTATTCTCCAAGATCAAATCCGTGTTGAAAGGTACCAGTCCGTAGAAGAGGCGAAGGAAAAAGCGACGCGGCTTTCGAACGCCTTCACAAAAGAAGAGTTTCAGCACTGCTTCGAACAATGGAGAAAACGTATGGAAAGGTGTGTGAGAAGCCAAGGGGGGTATATTGAAGGGGAGCATATCGTTGTACCGTAATTTTTAAAATATAACCTTTTCCGTAACCAGTCTCGTTATTTAATAGCCATACCTCGTATTTGACCAAGCATTTTGTGAATTATTTTTCAATCACTTTATTCTAGTTCACTTCATTTAGCTATGTAAATACCTTGTAATCTCTTGAATTAAATTAGAAGTTGAGTACATTATCATTCAAGCTCCAGCGTATTTCAAAACGCATATGGAATTGCAACCTAGAGGCAAACTTGTTATACAGTAAAATATCAGGAGCATGTTTGGACATGGATTTGATGATTACTTCCTTCGTGTTAAATCGCGTATATGTTTAAAATACATAGAAATGTTAAACATGCCTGAAGGACTCATACGCTCAAATACATTATCTTGCACGATCCTGTTCACGTTTTTCTGCTCACCGAATTTTTCATTCTCAGGGTTGCCACCTAAACAGAATATTCTGTATTTTACAGATTTTCTGCAAAGATACAGAATTTAAAGATATTTTTCCAAATTCAAATTTAAATGTTAAATTAATTACAGTTCATTTTTTCTGTCTACCTTCTTATTAATAAACTTTGTTTTTGTAATCGTTGAGTCATGAAGTCATGAGCCATGTACCTTGATTTATAAGAATGTTGAACCATATGAAATATCACCCCACTTCTCCATTCCTGCTAAGGATGTTTTTGGGACACTTTTTGATAATTCCACATTCATCAACATGTGTTGAGTGAATATTGTCGCTTCACAATGCCAACAAAACACAATTCTAAAATCGGTTGGCTTCTACAATGATGGACTCTATTTTGAAGGCAAAGAACTATGTAACGGCTCAAGGAGGAGCGTCAAGGATGAAATTGACGGAAAATTTAAAAAAGCAATGTTCAACTAAACCATGTATGAACATCATACAATTCATTATGAGAAAACTTTTTTTATGATTTATTTTGTTGTATTGATACGTCTTAAGTAAACCATAAATAAGAACAATAAATTCAAAATGAAAATAAACCTTTCCATTTTTTTTCTATTAGTTTTTTGATACAGATTTTTTTTTGCTAAGAATACAGATATACAGATTTTTTTTTTTAAATTTATCAGGATCAAATGTGGCAATCCTGATCATTCTTATAAAATGATGGTTCACATAACATAACTTATGGAGCATCTTAAATACTTCAAATAAGAACTTGTGTTATTCTATAGGGGTCGTTATTCAGGCCCCGTCAACCCCCAAAATCAATTTTCGTTTCTTCCCACCCCTGGGAAACCGAAATCGACCCCAGGGGGTCGACATCGACTACTTTGAGAAACCCTGCGTATAGCCATGGGAAGTTTGCATTCGACACATACGATGAGTCTCGAAATCTTGGCAGGAGTATAACCTTACTCTTCGGTTCACAGAATTATCTTACAGTCATTTTTTATCTGTCCATGAGACAAAAAATCCATGGAATCCAAGATCATCTACGATCCAATGTTATTCCGTCGTTATTCTCGAAAAAATATGGGAAAGTTAGATCTGATAGAATGTTCTTTACTGACGGTTCATTCATAAACGGGTCTACTGGCTTCGGCATCTTCAATGAAAATTCCAGTGTCTCTTTCAAACTCAAAGATCCTTGTTCCGTGTATGTCGCTGAACTGGGTGCGATATACTACGCACTAGGGATCATTGAAACATTGCCCATCGACCATTATTTTATTTTTTCAGACAGTCTCAGCTCAAAAGAGGCAATCCGCGCAATGAAAGTTGATAAACGCTCATCTTATTTCCTAACAAGAATAAGACAACTATTGAGTGTTTTGGTCGAAAAATTATTCAAGATTACCTTAGCATGGGTTCCCTCTCATTGCTCGATTCCGGGGAATAAGAAAGCGGACTCGTTAGCTAAGGTGGGCGCTTCAGAAGGCACACTTTTTGAAAGGCAAATTGCTCATTACGGATTTTTTTCAGATTTCTCGTCAGCACACACTCGTTAGTTGGCAGCGCATGTGGAGTGAAGATGAGTTCGGTCGTTTTTCACACACGATTATCCCTAAGGTCTCGACGAGTGCATGGTTCAAGGGATTGAATGTAGGTCGTGATTTCATTCGCGTGATATCTCGGCTTATGTCCAATCACTACAACCTAAACGCGCATCTCTATCGCATTGGGCTCGCAGCAAACAATCTTGGTGATTGTGGCGATGGCTACCACGACATCGAGCATGTTGTCTGGTCGTGTATCCGGTTCCATGCTGCTCGCTCTCAGCTCTCTAGAGCACTAAGAGCACAAGGCAGACAATCGGATATCCCCGTCCGGGATATCTTAGGTAGCCGTGATCCTGATCTTATGCTTCATCTATACCTGTTCCTCAGAAACGTCGATGTCAACGTTTAATGATGTTTCCTTCGTTGTGTCCCTGTTTCATATCCCTCCTTTCCGATCTATAAACTTTTACTTAGTCGCGACAATACATACCCACACTCTTTACAGATACACGGGCCGAAGGTTGAGCAGTCCACTGATGATTCAACAAGAGCCAAAGGTTGTACCGCTCTTGACAACTCTACACGAGCTGATGATTGTGCTGGCTAGTGATCATTCTATCCTGGATTCCTCGAGTCGAGAAAGACGCACCACGCTAGATATGGGGTACAGACTAGGGGGGCGTTGCTGATTAACGGTCAGCTGCATCCCAATAGGAAGTATCCCGTGTCGGGCACACGTAGAGAGCATTGCAGACTGCAACATCCCAATTATGCGAACACTTGTAATACTAACCTCGAGCCAACCGCGAGTAATCGGCTACATATTACTAACATAGTTGTAAGCAAACATTGTCAAAATATTAAGCTCCCGGCCCCGTTAGGCTGACGCCATATGAGCCTTAACAAAAATATATATTTCGGATAAAAAAAATGTCTTTTGTTTACGTCTGGCATTTAAGAAGACGGTCGAATAAAGAATTCTCTCTCTGTTTTTGGAAGTTGAAGTGGATACTAGTTAATCTATTACCCCGAACGAAGGACATTTTACTGGCGACGTGAGAAATTGGTAGCACGTGTTCGATACGGCAAAGTGGAAGTTTTTTTTTAGTGTTGCATGAAGCTTGGCTCACAGCAGTTGATCCACATTAAGTGTGGACGGGAAACGACGGGAGACCACAGTCTCCCGTCGTTTCCCGCTTGGTTGAAAGCTGAACATTTGGTGCAGTTAGTGGATTATGACGCCATTGTCACTCTGATCGGGATCGCGGTTGCGCTTTAGAGCGGCGTGCTGGGTTTAACATAGGACGAACGAACTTTTTTTTTTTTTTTTTTTTTTTTATCTGTATTATAGTGATTTTCAACTCATTTGGCTGGTTCGTCACTTTTACTTCCATTTTTGGAAGAATGTCGGGAGTGAGAATTGAACTCGTGACCTTCAGCGTGAGAGGCATGGATGTTACCACTACGCCAGATCGCCTCCACTACGACGAACGAACTGTTTTGAGTACGTTTGGTAACCGGCGTTGGTTTGCGCGTGGAAGGTGAAAGGATTGCATAAGTCCCGGTCGATTTTGCGACTTGGTTGGAAGGACGGACATTTCTCTATGGCGGCCGTCATAGAAATTGAGGTAGGTGGAAGTTTTCTTTGGTCAATTGTTTACGAGTTTTACGTCACTTGTTTTATATACAATTGATATAGTGGTACAAACAAGTTTTTCGAATAATGTTGAATTTATTGAATTTTTTTTCGAGTAATAATATTGAGCAGATATATTCACGAGTTGCTGTGGGTTACCCACTTTCGAAGAATTGAAGCTTTTGTATCCGGTAACGGATTTGCGTACATTAAGTTATGAGGAAATTACAAGAAAACTCAAGGAACATTCTGATAAGGTGGATTCCGAGATTGTGACACGCTATAAATTTCGATCAAAAAACAGGTTCCTAACGAGTCAGGAGGAAACATTATTCTAGACGTTAAACTGTTAACTGAAGCATGTGATTTCGGGGAATTCAGAGACTCCGCGATACGGGATCAATTGGTATACGTTGTGTTCAACAAAGATGTTCAGCATCGATTGCTAGATGAAGATAATTTAAATTTGAGAATGGCTGAGAAAATCATAAAGAACAAAGAAGTTACGACATACAACGCGATGATGATCAACGATGATAGGCATGTGAACTCAGTTAAGTACAGGTAAGGAAATCCTCGGAGCATGATCCATGTTTCTACAGAGAGCATAGTAGGGGTAGATCGCGGTTTGAGAGAAGAAGTCAACAGTATGACAGGAGTCGTTCTAGATCAGGCCAGCGTTCCTCGAGTAGAGGAAGGTATTCCAATTTTACTTACCACTATTGTGGTAAGAAAGGTCATGTCCAAAAATACTGTTTCCGTAGGAAAAATAGGAATGCTGTGAAATTCGTAGAGAAGGCCAACCAAAAGGAGAATGTACACGATTACTTCAAAAGACTGCGTGTGGATTACGATTCTGATAGTGATAGCTCCGGTGATTACCCTTGTTTGATGGTAGAGACATCGAAAAAGGTGAACGAACCTTGTCTCCTTGAGGTTTGCATTGAAGGAACTACAATCAATATGGAGGTTGACAGTAGCTCAACTGTTTCAGTTATCATCAAGCCTGATTTCTTGAAGCAGTTCAGTGGCGTTACTTTGATCAAATGAACTAGAAAACTAATCGTTATCAATGGCTCCTCTTTGGCGATTCTTGGTAAAGCTTTAGTAACTGTTCTACTAAATAACAAGAAAGCTCGATTGTATTTGATTGTTCTAGATAGTGGCCACAACTTCATTCCTCTGATTGGCGTGACTGGTTGGATGTTTTTTGCTTATGATGGAGGAGGAAGATTTGCAATATTTTTTCGATTAATTCCACAACAAATGACAGGGAACAGGAGAAAATGGTTAGCGAAATCAAATCTCGATATGAACAAGTTTTTAACAAGGATTTTTCATCTCCGATAATCGGGTTTGAAGCTGATCTTGTGTTGGATGAGAGAAAGGCAATGTTTCGTAAGGCTTACGATGTTCCGTATCGGCTCAAGGACAAGGTTCTAGAGCATTTAGAAATGCTTGAAAAGGATCGTATCATAACCCCGATTCAAACAAATCGATGGGCATCACCAGTGGTGATTGTTGCCAAGAAAGATGATGACATCCGTCTTGTAATTGACTGCAAAGTTTCAATTAACAATTCGTGTTTGGGAAACCATAGCGGACACACGCAAGGCGTGAGTACATCCACTCGCATCAGTTTCTGTTCTGCTTTCGCATGGAACAGTCATGAAAAATTGTTTGCGTGTGAATGCGTCCGATCGAAGGAATATTCGCACCCATTTACTCATTCGATTTGGTGTTCTCGTGATGCAATCCAATAGCATCAGTTTCTGTTCTGATTTCGCATGGAACAGTCATGAAAAATTGCCACATCACGGTAAAAACTAAATGAATTTTATGCAAGGTTCTATAGACTTTATTTCGTTTTCACCGTGAAATGGCGCCCTCAGTTTCTATTCTACGTATGGAGTGATCATGAAAAATCTCGAGTCATTCTCATGAAAACAAAAATGAATCATGTATCAAACATCTTCAGTTGCTTTTACAAGGCCACTCAAATATCATCGGTTCGTTTTGGGACCACCAAAAAGTTCGAAAAAGTTGAATTTTATTTTAATAAAAATTCCATACTTATACTCATCCATCCTAACAAGAAAAACTTTCAGAAATTTTTCAAAATATTCATTCATTCATGCAATTTCAAATAAATGATTGCCGAGCCAACGGTAGTCCTACGTCTACCTTGCAGTTGTATCACAGATATATCCCACTTCTTGTTTTTTTCTATTTCTATGGACATACCGTATTACTTATTGTAGATAGTTTTTCGAAATGGTTAGAGTTGGATTGGATGAAATATGGTACTGATACAGTGAAAGTCTCAAAAAAGTTCACAATTTTTTTTCTAGATTTGGCTTATCGGACGTACTAGTAACAGACAACGGTCCACCGTTTAATTCCAAAAAAATTTGAGGCATTTTTAGAACGGCAAGGTATTCAAGTAATGAAAAATCCCTCTGTACCACCCACAAAGCAATGGCCAAGCTGAACGCTTAGTGAGGGTGACTAATGAGGTACTGAAAAAGTTTCTGCTCGACCCAGAAATAAAAGGACTGGATTTTCAAGACAAACTCAATTATTTTCTTTTTAACTATCGTAACAGTTGTTTGACTTCGGGGGAAGGTGTTCCAGCAGAAAGAGTCTTGAGCTACAGACCTAAAACGATAATTGATCTAATTAACCCGAATAAAACTGCTAAGCAGAATTTAGTTCATAAACCTGTTAATAATCAAAAATCTTCTCAACCATTAGATGATACAGTGGAGGATGAATTGTATGAACTAACCCAAGGCGACAAGGTTCTGTACAGAAATCCTAAATCGCATGGACCTCAAGGGTGGACTGAAGTAATCCTTATTAAAATATAAAAACAAAATCTAAATAAAAATCTCTCCTAACGTATTTTAGATTGCAATCGGCTCACACGTAATCTAGGCTCACAAGGGGCAGATTCGGCCGAAGGAAGGACGTCGACGCCGGTGTAATGTGGTATTGCCACTACAGAGATCCCTTCAGTGATGAAGAACCGTTTCATGGATTCGATACAGCCTTGGAACCACCTGTACCCGCCAAGAGTGAACATCATCCTTTACCGTTAAGACTCCCTAGCGTTGAAGAACCATTGGCAGAGAGGTCAGTGCTGTTGCCGAGAAGATCATCCAGACAGAAGAAACGAAAAAAAATATATGAATTTACGTATGATGATTGATTTGTTTTATATACTGTGATCATAGAAGCTCATATTCCCAGAATAAAATAATGTGTTTTGTTAATCTTCCTTCCTTTTGATTCAGAATTAAGCATATTGAAGAAAAGTTTCTATCAGATTTATCAATTGCTAGATATTAGCTTTCTTAGGTACACACTGGAATATCCTTTTAGTTTGCATTATCTTAAAGGGAAAGGACTATTATGTCCAACAGATTTAGTACAGTGTACCTCAGTTGCGTAACGGTCGAAATGCTGGTCAGTCAGGTTCTATTGTATCAAACAATATTGTTATATTTAACAAATGTCTTTTGTTTGCGTCTGGTATTTAAGAAGAGGGTCGAATAAAGAATTCTCTCTCTGTTTTTGGAAGTTGAAGTGGATACTACTTAATCTATTACCCCGAACGAAGGACATTTTACTCAATAGAGGCAATCCGTTCAATGAAAGTTGATAAACGCTCATCTTATTTCCTAACCAGAATAAGACATCTATTGAGTGTTTTGGTCGAAAAATTATTCAAGATTACATTAGCATGGGTTCCCTCTCATTGCTCGATTCCAGGGAATGAGAAAGCGAACTCGCTAGCTAAGGTGGGCGCTTCAGAAGGCACACTTTTTGAAAGGCAAATTGCTTATAACGATTTTTTCACATTCCTCGTGAGCACACACTCGTAAGTTGGCAACGCATGTGGAGTGAAGATAAGTTCGGTCGTTGGATACACACGATTATCCCTAAGGTCTCGACGAGAGCATGGAGGGAAATCCGCTGTGCTGAGAAGAAAACAGTCTCTGTAGCGCGTGACTGACTTGATGTTTCCATTACGCGCTTCCGTGCATTATTCGTCAAGGCATGGAAAAACGAAAAAAAAAATCGACGAGAGCATGGTTCAAGGGGTTGAATGTAGGTCGTGATTTCATCTTCTCGGCTTATGTCCAATCGCTACAACCTAAACCCGCATCTTTATCGCATTGGGCTCGCAGCAAGCAATCTATGTGATTGTGGCGATGGCTACCACGACATCGAGCATGTTGTCTGGTAGTGTATCCGGTTCCATGCTGCCCGCTCTCAGCTCTTTAGAGCATTGAGGGCACAAGGTTATCGGCAATCGGATATCCCCGTCCGGGATATCTTAGATAGCCGTGATCCTGATCTTCTGCTTCATCTATTCCTGTTCCTCAAAAACGCCGATGACAACGTTTAATGATGTTCCCTTCGTTGTATCCCTGTATCATATCCCTCCTATCCGATCGATAAACTTTTACTTAGTCGCGGCAATACATACACATACCCTTTACAGATACAAACGATACGGGTCGAAGGTTCCCAGCCCCGTCAGGCTAACGCCGTATGAGCCTTAACAAAATATATATTTTGGAAAAAAAACACTCGAAACATCCAAAACGAGGAACTGGTTCTAAATTTTGTCGCGTCATTTAGGTTGTCGCTTTTTTTTCTTTGTTAGAGCAGTTTTGCCCGACATTATAGGGATGGTACAAAATCAACCTCAAATCAAGACTTTATTGTATGTATGGATGAAATAAATTATTGTTATGTATGGATGAAATAAAGAGAAAAAACTCATCGATGTTAAATAAGATAATTATCAATACCGAACAAAATTATCTATTTTTCTCATCAGTAAAAACATGTTACTTTTATACAGAGAAACATATTTGAATGGAAAAGGTAATTTTCTTTTATAATTTTTACTTTCTGAGTGTTTATTCAACCCAATGCGAATTTTAATTGGACTAACAACACCTAATACTATATGTAGAGCGCATTATAATAAATGATTTCCACTTTTCCAATATTTCTTTACTTTTCCAACTTTCCTCGAACTTTCCTTGGGTGAAAATGAACACAACAAAACAGACAACTTAAACCGAACGACCCGTTCTCGAGCGGGAACATACCTTGGTTGTTATTTATGAAAATTGAAGTAAACTGTTTCATATATCAAGTCATTTTTAACACAACTGATACCATATACAATTTTACACTTACACTTGTGCTAAATTTTTCACAAAACACCGGTCATTGATATGAAATTTCAAGATGCAACCAACATTAAAATTCCAAATTTTAATTTAATTTTCTAGAATAAAAATGCCCCCGACTTGCATATATTTGCAATGCTGATTTCCCCCGAGCACCTAGGTTTTGATGTCTCTGTTAGACATCATGTGTTTTGTTCGGTAGGAACAAAAGTTGCCGCCCCTTTCGAGTATTTGCAATACCGATTTCCCTCAGGCAGCTTAGTTTTGATGTCTCTGTTAGGGAACCACCGCATGTGTCGTCAATTTGACCAATCAGAAGTGGGTATTCCCGTTAGGATAGGGGTCGAGATTTTTCGATTGTCCGATGGTTAGTTTCATGACATATATTATTTTATTCAATGCAAAAAAATTTTATGGAGTGCCAAAATCGATTGACGCAAAAATTTCATACATACGCCAATATGTTCCCGAAAAACGTAACCCTACGTCAAAAAAAAACGCTCATCCTAAAACAGACCTAATCAGAGTACGTTTATGAGAAGGTAGTCTGGACTGACTAGTGCATCAATAGTACCCTTAGAAAAATCCTCGGTCGAAAACTACTAAATACATTTGGTAATGCAAAATTAGTAGAATGTACAAATTTTTTTGTACATATTGTCAAGAAACCCGCATCCCTACCAGAGATTAGTATATTTTACTCGATAACATTAGTAAGCTTGGATATTGTCATATCTGAAAACTGGTGAGAAAAGCGCGTATTAACCATTTTCATTGCTCCCATAAGGCAATACGGAGGTATAATAAGGATATAATTCTGATACGTGCATTTTCGGCGAGAAAATGTAGCCGATATTGGGCTTCCGAATCATGGTTTTGCTTGACATATGTGTTTATTAGTACGATCGAAAATGACTATAGATTGGTAGTATTTACCAAAAAATTCGTTATATTTACTAATTATTTCTCTCAGTGTAGTGAGGCTGTGACGTGTTAGCTTAGTGTTAGGAACATCAAGTCTGGACCAAGTGTTATGAACGAAAAAGTTGAATAAGCTGAATGCAAGAGATTAGAACAAAGAGTTTATTGTGAAACGAAAACATGAAATTCATTGTACTTCAAAATCATAAGAATTCGGAAATGAATTTCGTTATAATGCATGACATCTCAAAGCCCTTGTAGACGGTGACACTGCCCCTTCGAAGCCGCGAATGAGCTACCGTTTGAAAACCTGCACCAAGTTGTCGGAATGTCATATGTTGGAAAACAGCGAGAACTTATCCGAAGTCCTAATAACAACATACATCCATTGTAGGCGAAACGTGATCAGTAGTGCTTTTTCATCAATGTTGTTTTCAACTCCTTTGTGCCATTAATACGCATCAATGGTTCCTCCGGATGAAGTTTTTTCATATGCAGCACATATAACCGACGATGCACAAAGCCTTTCGGACAAATTACACATTTGTAAGGCTCTTCACCGGAGTGCGTTCTCAGGTGAATCTTCAGCACGCTATAACAGTAGAAAGCTTTGGCACAATGTGGACAAACGAAATTCCTCGTTTGAGTATGAATATTCATATGGCGTGTCAATGAATGACTAAAAAAAAGGAAAAAATTAAACATTAAATTAATTCTTGTCCCTAAATGCTGGTACCCACTTATTCGGACTCCTTAACCCACAGATGGGACACTGATATTTTTTCTCCTCATGTACCGTTCGTATATGTTGTCGGAGAGCCATCTGGCTAATCAACACTTTATCACACATAGCGCACGGAATCTGCACTCCAACGACATGATTTCTTTGCACATGCTTGCGCATATTGATTTTACAATTGAACTGTAGCTCGCAAAATTCACATGCATATGGTTGCAGCCCTTTATGACCATTGACATGACCTTCCATTCTTTCCGGTGGAAGACGTTTACCACAAACCTCGCAAGTTTGTTTGTATTTTTCGCTAATCATCTTATAATAGTATTTTTTATAAACCTCTGGGGACATAGCCTTTTCTTCCTCCGTTTTCCTCCGAAGGGCTCGCTTCGGTTTTAGCTGTTTAGCTAGCCGTTTCTCCTCTGTTAAGATCGTGGGATTTCGCGTTTTCTTTCTTTCTGTCCTTTGGGGTTCTTTTTTTTCGGCGAAGTCGTCGAGGGCCTCGACAGGGAAATTATCTGGTTCGTCATTGTCGTATAGTGGCGATAGAATATTCTTCAGGTCTGTCACTACTGATGTTTCATTCAAACAGCTTAAGTCATCGAGTATTTCAATCTCAGCATTCTCGGCAATTGACGCACATGCCGATTTCTGAGGAACCTCTGCCCATTGCTGCTCATTATCGAGGAACTCGGTTTCGCCGTCATCGGAGACAATCGCACCTGGTGGCCTTCGAAGCATTTCTCTGCATTGTTGCTTGTAGGAATAAAATTGCAAAATATCAAGCTCACATTCCTGACAAACAGTAGCGTGGTCTGCTTCGGAGCTGACGTCAACCTGCAAGAGTGATTTTTATGTGCATCGTAAAAAAAAATTAAATTTATCAATTCCTACCCACATGCAAAGCACATCCTGGAGCTTCTCTCGGAAGAAGCGGTCTAGCAAACGGCGGTTTTGTTCACATGATTTCTGACAAAATCGACAGTGTGCCATTTAATACTTTATTTTAATTTCGTTCAAACGATGTTCAACTCAGTAATCCAGTGATTGCCTTGATTTTGAAATCGAAATAATTATAAGCACTTTTTTAAAAATATTTTAGCTCATGATTACTTTTTGAAATTGTTTATAAACAACTGAGTTTGACATTGCTTCTCTTGAAGAGCAGAGATGCCAGATGACAAGATTGGCAAATCATTCGCGAACGGTGCGAAACAGCCCGTCCTAGACGGCCATGTTTTTGGTGTCAACTATGCGGACCTGGGATGGTGAAAAATCACATTCAACGATCAATGAATAAGTCGGATATTTTTAAATCACCCCCAGCAGGCGATGCTCTTTTAAGCGCGATTTACATACAACATCCATGTCACGTTAACGTTCCGTCACGTCACGTTGCGTCAACTATTCTTCCATGCAATTCCTATTGAAGCATTCACATACACCAGCAAAGGCAAGTCGAAGTTGCCGTTGCCGGTGTATGTGAATATTTGCATAAAAACTGCTTGGAAGAATAATTGACGAAACGTGACGGGACGGAACGTGAACGTGACGTGGATGTTGTATGTGAGCTACCAAGATCTCAAAAAAGCAATATGAAAGAGGAATCCCCACTGCATGCACTCTCGAAGCATAACCTCTACTCTGCCGTAATCTCGCAAAGTGACGCAAGCGCCAAAGGGGAAAATTTTCAGTACGAGACTTTTCTTAAAATTGCATGTATGATCAGCATACGCGTGCATTACGAAAATCTGATCTGTACAAAATGTGTACACTAGATAGAAATTCATTGCCATCGGCTTGATTCTTAAAAGCTATTATTTAAGCTATGTTACCAACGCCAGTTTGTTGTGGAAACAGCAAATCGCAAAATCGCTGTTTCCACAACCGATTGGCGTCCGTCCATCAAAGTATGCGAAAATGTGTTTCCAATTATTTTCTCCAAAATGCCGCCGTTGTGCGGAGCATGAGGGAGCATCAGGGAGAAGAGTTCTACACATTTTCCGACTTTGTAGCATGCGTTGAGCAGGCTAACGCAGTTGAGAACCCGATTACAACATTTATGGACAGCACCGATTTTTCCCAATCCAAAATGCAATGGAAAACATCCGTGTTAAATAAGATAATGCCGAGCTTTTCGTTTTTTTTTTGTTTTTTTTTTTTAAAGGTATGTGACTCTCATTATGCTAAACGTCCATTGCGGAAGATATTGTTATATGAAATTTGCTGTCCCTGCTCGTTTATTCTATCAAAACCATCAGAATAGATAAAAAATCACATCGCATCACAATCAAAATACGTCACATCATAAGGGAGACGGCGTTTGCGCCACATCACAGTAGTAATGGCGCTTACGCCGCTCCGTTTTCAAGCTTTTGCGGGGTCATTTTTTTCAGATTTCTGTAAAATTTCGCAGTCATTTGAAAGGATTTGATATTCTTTATTGATTTATAACATAAAAAGTAAAATGTCAATTTTGGCGCTTGCGTCATTTTGCGAGATTACGGCAGTACTACTCAAGGTTTATCGTTAGTGCAATCCACAAACGATTAATTCCATTCCATACAGCGGATGATGAGCTCTTGTTCGTAAAATGTACAGGAGACGATCAACTGAGATCTTTTGACACTCGTCGTGGGATTTTTAATTCTTTAAATTTTTTGGCTGGCTCACTCTCGTGTCGGTTTTATTTTGCTGTCGTTTCTCGCCCGACAGACAGCAGACGGGTAATCGATGCAATTGATTAATTTTATTACCAGCAGATTTTTTATTGATCCTTTTTTTTTTTTGTAGTTAAAACGGATCACACATTTAATTAATTCAATTCTGTGTTGTTACGTTTTTCGTTGCAAATAAAAGTAATGAATTAGTATCGACGTATGTTATTCATATATCGTGAACTTCCGACATATGTGGCAGTAGATTCATTGAACGACCAATGTTTTTTTTTCATATCCCTTCAAACTTGTTGCATCTCTTAAGTGTCATACTGCTTTGACCACAGACTTGCTTGGTTGAATCTGATTAATTTCAGGTATTCAGTCTCAATATTGTCGAATGCATACTGTTGGAACAATCGGTATCACAGCAAATGATTACTGACAGCATTGGAATATATGCTTTGTGACAATTACCACACAATTATTATCAGAGTGAATAAACGTCCGACTGGAAGTCATGAACGTAAATTTAATGTCTCCAAGATAAATTTATCCTTTGTAGGTTATTAACCTTTCTAAAGATGATCAGATGGAATACATTCCGATGTCGTCTGGAATAACCAACACCTTATGATCGTGATGTTGTTTTTGCAATTTACTATTGTTCTGATGTTCCATAACACGGCACTCTATTGATTATTCGCCGAAAATGAATAAAAAATATCCTTGATGTTAGCTTTGGTCAACTCTGAGTTACCAAGATAAAAACATTTGGTTATGATGGGAGAGGATTCATCGTTAGTCGCAGTTTGTGGATTTTGCTTGAAAAACATCTTGCAACTTTTTTTTCTATGCTGTCATGTTTTTCCTTTAACGTAATACCATGGACAGACATACAGCTGTACTAGCGCTGTACGTGTACAGCGTTGTACAGGTACCACGATAGCATGACACACATATTTTGGTTGTACATTGTACCGCATGTCAGACTGACAATCAGAAGTTTGAATTTATTGCATTGTATTTTCACCAATATTTCAATGAAAAAGGTTTTTATTTAGCGTCTAAACTATCGAACACAACAAATATGTTTCCAATCTGAGTTATTAACTCAAGAGAAAGTCAATGAAAAGAATGTATACCAAATGTTTTGATTCGTTTTGTTCATGCTACCCACCACTAACCGTCTATGGCGCTGCGCACAGTACAACTGTAGCCATGTACAGCGGAAAAATAGGTCGGTACAGGCACAGCGATTGTACCGAGTTGCTTGCATGGTTCTAGCACTGTACATGGTGACAGACATACAATTTTCGAAGTACAACGCAAGTACAGCTGTATGTCTGTCATAAGTATAAGAGATGTGGATGTTACCACTACGCCAGATCGCCTTCTCATGTAACTTACTGTAATCCGCCAACAAGAGTGAACGAACTGTCTTTTGACAAAGGACTATGTCTTTGATTTCTATATAGAGGGGTAACTCTACGAAAAATGTAACGACTCATTAGGAGTTTTCAAACGTATTTTACTCACAATAGTTATTGCGACATATGTTGTGTTATATACCATTAGACAGGATATTTATCCAGCATTTTTTAGCTCAAGACAGAAACAGTGAATATTGTAAAAAAGCTAACAATTTGACGGTTAAAATGGGTATGTCATTTCGATTCTACTAGCCGCTCTTTTTCTCCCACAATGAAACGAGTAATTTTTTCGCCTACAATTCGGCGTTAGCTCACAATGTGATTAGATGCGTATCATGAATTATTCTCGATTTGTCGATAACGAGCATTTAAAAAGGAGGGATGATCTAGGAATGATTCTGAAGATGATATTGAATGGTTTCACTCGATTCTCCTCAAAGATTTGACAAGAGCCTGGCCCAAAACGTTAAACGTTGAAAGGGATTTCATAGCGATTTATTTAGATTGAAGTTCAGGTTGTTGTCCAATCAATTCGTGCTCAATTCACGTTTTATCGTGTAAGTCTTGCTACTGACAATTTACGCAATTGTGGTCCATGATGTCATTATATCAAGCATGTTGTTTGGTTAACTAACAAATGCAATTAATGAATTTAACTGGCTGCTGATTTAGAAGTTCGAAAGGGTATATTCACGCATACTTTGCAGGGCTTCCATTTGATGTATCAAAAGAGGAAAAAATACAGATTTTGAACAATGGAAAAACTCAACTCAAATGCAATTACTATACACCATCATAGTCCTATGTCAAAATCCCTTGGCCCAAACCCATCAACTTTTTCAAGGAACGGTCAGTCATACGAACTGTTTGCGAGTGAACTGTTTGGAGATCGGGCTGCTTGTGTACGAACTGATCGAGAATGAACTGTTTGAGAGTGAACTGATTACGAACGAATGAGTGCAGCTAAACTGAATAGAGGAGGAAAGCAGATTGCGCTGTTATGTATTATTATTGTTATGTATGGATGAAATAAAGAGAAAAAACTCATCGATGTTAAATAAGATAATTATCAATACCGAACAAAATTATCTATTTTTCTCATCAGTAAAAACATGTTACTTTTATACAGAAAAACATATTTGAATGGAAAAGGTAATTTTCTTTTATAATTTTTACTTTCTGAGTGTTTATTCAACCCAATGCGAATTTTAATTGGACTAACAGCACCTAATACTATATGTAGAGCGCTTTATAATAAGTGATTTCCACTTTTCCAACTTTCCTCGAACTTTCCTTGGGTGAAAATGAACACAACAAAACAGACAACTTAAACCGAACGACCCGTTCTCGAGCGGGAACATACCTTGGTTGTTATTTATGAAAATTGAAGTAAACTGTTTCATATATCAAGTCATTTTTAACACAACTGCTACCATATACAATTTTACACTTACACTTGTGCTAATTTTTTCACAAAACACCGGTCATTGATATGAAATTTCACGAAGCAACCAACATTAAAATTCCAAATTTAAATTTAATTTGCTAGAATCAATCGTATCACTCACCTTACTTGCAATATAAAAATGCCCCCGACTTGCATATATTTGCAATGCTGATTTCCCCCGAGCACCTAGGTTTTGATGTCTCTGTTAGGGTGCACATTTCGGTAGGAACAAAAGTTGCCGCCCCTTTCGAGTATTTGCAATGCCGATTTCCCTCAGGCAGCTTGGTTTTGATGTCTCTGTTAGGGAACACATTTGGGTGGGAGCAAAAGGTTCCCCTACTTTCATGTATTTGCAATGTCAATTTCCCCCAGGCAGTTTAGTTTAGATGTCTCTGTTAGGGAACCACCGCATGTGTCGTCAATTTGACCAATCAGAAGTGGGTATTCCCGTTAGGATAGGGGTTGAGATTTTTCGATTGTCCGATGGTTAGTTTCATGACATATATTATTTTATTCAATGCAAAAAAAAATGGAGTGCCGAAATCGATTGACGCAAAAATTTCATCAATCCATTATGAAATGACTGAGAAATAAGCGGTTGAAATTGGACAATTTTCACGATGTACTTGATTTTCGATTTTCAATACGTACCCCAATATGTTCCCGAAAAACGTAACCCTACGTCAAAAAAACGCTCATTCTGAAACAGACCTAATCAGGGTACGTTTATGAGAAGGTAGTCTGGACTAGTGCATCAATAGTAGTGAGGCTGTGACGTGTTAGCTTTGCAAGTATCATAGGACGGTATTATAAATTTGTCTAAATTAATTTATTTCTACTGTATTTCAGCTTAATATATATGTATTCATTGCAGCGTAAAGATAATCGAATTAGGTTCTATTTCTTATCAAAATCTAGGGGAAATTGTGGTTCGGGAATACGGATTTTAGCTTCCGGAAGCATTCTGTAGCTCTCCGATACCTCTTGTCGCAGTGCTTGAATTAAGCTATCAGAACCGGTCATATCGCTAGGTTTCTCATTAGAGATGTTGATGGTGCTGCTCCCGATTTCCTTTAACCGAATATCTTTCTCGGGATAGTCATGTTTGCTCCCATTAGAAAACTGGACTGATTCTGCGGATGTTACTGATGTTTTGAAGTAGAACTACGTATTTCATTAAGGGTGCCAAATCAGAAAACAGGTCTCGTTTTTATGAAATAAAGTTTTTGCTGCGAACGGATTTTGGTGATTTACATACCAAACGAATCGGAAATTCCCTAAGATTTGTTTGATATGCTATACATTACAATCCCATAGTCTGTATATGCTTTTAATTGATGAAAATTGGAAACATTCCCATTTCCTCATACATTTGCTCTGTCCATTTGTGTGCTTTCCCGAACAGAGCTGTCAATAACGAGCAACTTATCGATGAGCAACGAAGGGGAAACCGTGAGATATATGGTCTTCGTGAACAAAGGAAAAGAAGAATAACGAATGGGAATATTTACCTAGAGTATAAACAGTTGATCTCGCTGAGGCAAACTTTCATTCTTCGTGAGGAAATCGACTGAACAACATGGTTGCTGGGCGAGCTGGACGGCGAGAGATCGAATGCCTCTCTCAAGGCAATGGGGGTGAAGGAGTAATATGATGGATAAGGTAAAGTTTTCCAAGGGCTTTTTGAAGGTTAGAGACGAATGAACTGAAGAAGTTAAATATCTCTCTAATTCAACAAGCGAGGAAAGAAGGCAAACTTTCAGTTTCGTTCTGTATTCAGAGCAATGAATACCTTTTGTTCTTCCTTATTTTGCGTCATCACATGTATTCGTTTCGGATTGAGCTGTGGACGCAACCAAGGTTCTGAGCTACACAATTGTGTGGGGAATCATCAAGCTAGGATATGGTCGGCGTGCCCAGAAAATAAATGTTCTGGAATTTTATCGTTGATTTGGTTTGGCATGACGGTAGGAAAACTCTCTCCACAAAGGATGACAGCTGAGCTAATCTAGACTGGCAATATCAACAGAAAGGGCTTCTGTTGAGAAGAGCGCAAAACGGAGATAAGTGTGTGTATATTTAGTTGCTTCAAGCCATCGATATATGGATATTTGTGTGCGTACGTGCGTGTTTCATAACCCGTGCGTAAAATTAGTGCATCTTCGCTACGTTGAAACCCCACTTTTATCTGCACCCGTGTACATTGGCCTGGAACGATGAAACAATCGCCTTATTTTTTTAATGCTATGATTGACGATTGTTTGGTTTCGCAAATTATGCAACCGTAATGAAAATAATAAACAAGAAGGGGATATAGCGGAAGGGAAATATTTGCGCTAGGATATTAGTGATGAACCTTGGCCTTTTTCCAAGCAACATTGTTTGTTTTCTGTCATCATAAAGGCTTCATTGGTGCCTTTGGCATTGCATCAATGCATTGATCTGACGCTATGGTGAAGCAGGTGTTAAGGTTGTGCGCCAAAAAATTATTTGGGGAATACCGAGTTATTCAATAAGTTATAATAAGTTATTAGTTTATTTGTGTTTGCGTGCCATTCGCAAAACTGCTTTCAGCTCTTTTCATGGTTGTTGAGATTAACAGATATTTCGTAGATAGATTTCGTTTATTTAGTCATCAAGAAAGTAAATGTCGTTCTGGAATTTTGTATGTGATTTGGTTTCGCTTGCCAGTAGCAAAACTGTCTCCACTAAGGATGACAGCTGCGCTTATCTCGAGCATGTATTGTTTTGCGAGCACAAGAATGAATCATTAAACATTCATCGTCAAATGATTTTACAATAAAAAAAACATTTCAGGGCGACCAAACTGGTAGAAAGGTTATTTAAAAAATTTCGTAGCATTATGAAATAATATCCGCAGTTATAAACAAACGACTAGAATTAAACTACAGCGTAATTCTACGTCAACAATGCAGTCGTGTCTTGAATACAACCTCCTATAATTTTTTAATAGATTCAACTCTTGCTTTATGTCAATCAAGACCTTTCGGCGAGCCTTCTGGTTTTGATATCCCGAGGCATGAGAATCGTTGGCTTTTCTGACAGTAGGAACTAAATAAATAAAAATAAAAAAAAAAATAAAAATAAACTGTTTTATGTATTAATTGTATAATCTGGATTTGTTTAAATTTACCCGTGGGTACCTGTTTTCGACGATATTGTTCTTCCAAGCCATCGAAACAATCACGGACAATCTGAACTGAAGTGAAGCGAGCAAATGTACATGTTTTTGGTATTGCTGTTTAGGTTCTGTCCGAAGAATCTAAGCCATTTCTTCCGAATGGTCATATCCATCGGGATTCGATGAAATGATAATTTGTGGGATATGTTTTCATAATTCGAGTTGGACTCGTGCCGGGTACCGCTCATCGAACCATAGAGTTGTCTGAAAATAGCAATATTTTATATTTATTCCGTAGCAGTCGAGCCGTCGTATAAAGATCAGTTTCAAAAAGCAGCACAGAAACAACACATTCAGGGTACTAATTCCGAAATCCTTTAACGTTAATGGTTCACTAACTTCTCTATTTCACATATTATTAACGTATTTAAAAAAAATAGCGAAACACGTAATATTTGCAACAAAAAAAACACTTGTTATGAATTGCTTTGCTATCGCTGCTTTCGTCAAAGCAAAGATGTCATAGTTGAGAGTGTATAAGTGAATCGTGTCCTACACACTTCGAGTCCAGGCTACCTTGTCATAAACGTACCCTGAAGCCTTATATCATTTTTTATGTACACATACAACTCCTGCTTAGATTATCTGGCAACACTGCAACATATTCTTGTTGTAAACATTAGTTATGCAAGGAGGCCGCGACAAACTGTACGAGACGGTGAGAATATCGTGTATGGTGACCGGAATAAATCGCCACAGTAAACAACTGCAACAGAAACAACCGCTTAGAAAAAGTGTAGTAGGCTAGAAATATTTGGCGCGGGAAAAACATCATGTGCCTCACATTTCTATTATAAATTTATTCTCTTGTTCTCGTTTTTCGAAATTTATTCTGAGGACAATGTAATGGGGACGAAGTCCCCATTTGGCGAGGATAAGGAATCGAGGCGGCCCATGCCGCCAAGATGACGCAATCCGAGTCCACCGCCGACCCGCCGTCGGAAGCGGCGGTGTCTCGCACGCAAACCTGGGATCCACTGATTGCCCGGTTAGTTTGAAACATAGGATACGATCCTTTAGCAATGTCCGACCGAGCTCTAGCGAGCGTCGGACGGTATACGTCTGCCCGGGGCGTTACGTTTGCCTGGGGCGATACGTTTGCCCGGTTAATTCTTGTTTTGAAATACAATACCGCGCCACAATATTTATAGCCTACTACACATTTTATAAGCGGTGGTTTCTGTTGCAGTCGTTTTCTGTGGCGATTTATTCCGGGAACCATCGTGTATATTGTGTTTTTAAATAATTACAGCAAGTTTTTTTTCCTGCAACTAGGTGCAATGAGATACGGACGACCCAGATTTATAGAGTTCGTTCTTGTCGCGATCTTTGGTGTCGGTGGAGGCTTCTACGTTTTCCAGCCAGAGTTTGCAAAATATCAGATTCAACACGGCTCGAGGAAGATAGAGAGTGAGTCCACTTCATCAGTAAAGTAATAATTTCCGGACTGCTAAGGTGAATAAAATTGAAACTCAAAACTAGCTTTGGTATATCAACTGTATCTTCTACAGATGTCTACCATTGGCAATATGTATCGGGTGATTAAAGGCTCACCGGTTGCGGTAACCGGTGGGGCGATTATCGCCACCATGTCGTTGATAGTAGCCTACAAAAAGTTATATCAGCCGCATGTTGCACGGAACCGCAGAGCTGAAGCTGAATCCGCAGCTGATTTTATCTTTCGAATGGAACAGCAGTCACGCGGTATTGACCAACAAGACAAAGATATCCTGAGCGATGGATGATACGAGCAATTCTACTTTGATAATTTGGAATAGTCACAGATTTCAAATGAATGGTTCTAAGATATCTCACGTTACTTAATTATATTATTAAACAATATAAATCGAAGTTCTTCTGACTTATATTTAAGAACAACCTGAAAATTTACTGAATCGTTCCTCAACGGAAGCAGGTCTTACAGCTTTCCAGTGCCACCAATTGAAGTCTAGTACACTGAAAATATTAACTTGAAAAAGATACATAATACTAAAATCAATTCGATTTGAGTTCGAATTTTCTCGAAACGAGTTACTCGTGAATATGAGTTACTCGGATACACGACCAGACAACATGGTCGATGTCGTGGTAGCCATCGCCACAATCACATAGATTGCCAAGCCCAATGCGATAAAGATGCGCGTTTAGGTTGTAGTCATTGAACATAAGCCGGGATATCGGGCCTTCACTTCACGGCGGAAACGAAATAAACGGCACGCCATTGAACTACGTTTTACGAGTTTGTGAAGTGTCGAAGATAATAATGAGTTTCCAGGCAGAATGAGCACTTTTCAAATAAAAAATCATTAATGAAAATTAACTTCTTCGTATCAAACTGGTATTCAATGTGAGTGGAAAATTTTGTTTTCTTCATGTGATATAATAATCTCATATAAAAATTTCATCTGAAGATAATTTGATATAATAATGATAAGTTTAGTGGGAAACTAATAAAGACATAAAGCTTGACTGAGGAGTGAGTTGAGTAGATTTTCGAAGTTATCAACCACCAAGGGATTCATTATCTTGCAACGGATGAGAAATCTGTAAGATAATTATGTCAACCGAAGAGTAAGCGGGGATACTCCTGCCAAGATTTCGAGACTCATCGTATGTGTCGAATGCAAACATCCCATGGCTATACGCAAGCAACGATATTGTATGCTTTCCAGCTTGTGAATATGAATTCTGGAAGCTTATCGGAAGCAAAAACTGTCATATTCTAACACTGACAATATTGTTGTTTTGTACAGCTTAATGAGGTCTCCTGGATGGGCACCCCACCATGTTTTAGTTACTGTTTGGAGAAAATTCATTCTTTACTGGCATTTCAGATACGCGATACGTCTTCCTTAGGAACGTTTACAATCAAAATATACACCCAGGTATTTGACAAACATAGACATAGACATAGAGTGCATGATCGTTTTGTCGGATGGCCTGGAAATGGGCTGGTTCGTGCATCCTAGAAAAAGTTAAAAATCCAACGGTCAGAGTATCCCTCACTTTGGTTTGTATGGTTCCAACCACGTATTTTCCTAGCCGAATTCCAAAGAGTGCTTATGGCGATCTCCCTTCACAAACCATTGACGAACTTCCTCCAATATCCACACTTTTTTGCTTTAATCGAACCTTTTAGTTCGGCTTCTACAGCTTGGTACTTTCAAAACCATTCCACTAACCCAGTTTTCCTGAATTTTTTGAAAACGGATGACTTTTCAAGGAAACAATCCTTGTCCCACCAAAGTGATTGAGGACGACGTCGGATAGCGGTAGCAGGTACACGTTTCTTTAGAGCTTGAAGTGCGCTTTCGTAAATCAAACATGATATAATGTTATACTCTTCGAGTGGAGAAAGTTCATGCATTGAAACAATTACTTCAGATATTATTTCAGCAAATTTTCTCCAGTCAATATTCTTCGTGAGGTCATACGCAATATCGACTGACTCACTAGATTTCGATTCATTGGCGATCGATAAAATTATTGATAGTTGATCACTACCGTGGGGATCTTTGATTACCTTCCATGTGCAATCCAGGGATAATGCAGAAGAGCAGAGAGATATGTCTAGCATGCTTGCCCGTGCAGGAGGGTTGACTATCCTAGTTGCTTCCCCAGTATTCAAAATTGTCATGTTGAAGTTGTCGCACAGATCGTAAATCAAAGTGGAACGGTTGTCATCGTAGAGTGACCCCTATGCTGTTCCATGGGAGTTGAAATCATCTAAGAATAGCCCCGGCTCCGGCAATGCCTCGATAATATCAAAAAACGGATGGCGACCTACCATCGTTCGGGGAGGAATATATATCAAGGCAATGCAGAGGTCTTTGCCATTGATTTGTGTTTGGCAAGCGACAATTTCAATGCCTGTCATCGATGAGAGAGTGACTCTATAGAAGGAGTGACATTTGTTAATCCCCAATAGTACGCCATCAAACGAGTCATTCCGATCTAGGCGAATAATGTTGAAATCGTGAAAATTCAGCCATGTTTCACAGAGGGAAAATACATCACAGTTAGAGCTATGAACTAAAAATTTAAATTGATCTAGTTAGGTAAGATGCTTCTGCAATTCCACTGTATGACAGTGGTCAAATCCTTGACCTCTTGCACTGAATCAGACATCGAGGGAAATGAACGCTGCTAAAAAATCACATTTTTCTTTCAAAAATGTTCTCACAATCGAAAGCAAACATAATACTATGCTTTTAAGAGGGTCATTTATATTTAAAGCATTGAAAATGTTGTCCACCAGGTCAGAACGCGCAAGCAAGCCAGATTGTGGCTGTTGCTTTGATCGCGAAAATGGTGCCCAGAAGAACCGCGTAAACCAAGAGGTACTTACTTCGGTCTCTTCTCAGCACGTTCGATTCGAAGTTTCATTCCAACTTGGGAAGTTTCGAACTTCTATCTGGGGAGTGATGGAAAAGAAGTAATTTTTCTTTTCCTGATGGCACCCTGCGATGTACCGGAACTTCCTACATTGGAAGCGTCAGCAACAGTCTCGTCATTCGGCAGAATGGAGTAGGCTTTGTCCTGAGTCGTTGGAACGGAACTCTTAAGCATTTCTGCAAAAGTTCGAGTTGGTTATCGATGCGATGTAGTTCCTAGATTTATATATTCTTCCAATTGGAGGGAATATTATGGGTTTCAGAACGTTGGCCTTCGAGCCTATAAAAAATTATTCGCATTTAGTATTGTAATTTTGGGTAGCCAGCCACCCCTTTACAAAATTTGGAAAAAAAATCGAAATGTCGAGTCGGAATAGGGTGCTAATCGGACAATAACAATTATTATTGTACAATACCTACTGACGCTGAATGGTTTTCAATATGCCGAAGCACAAAAGGGCATGTATATGGTTATATTTCTATTCCTGTTTCTACAAACTATTAGTTTATTTAAAGTAATTGACAAAAGTCGTCTCACTAATATCTAAAAACGTTTTACATCTTTGAGCACCCGAACGGAGACATCACCGGAAACAAGCGATAAATCAGCCAAGCTGTCATCCGCCACACTGTTGTCCGTAAGTTGGGCCACGCGCTCATACTTCAACCTTCCCTCGTGTCGAATGACCATGGTCGGGGAATTGTTCAACAGTTTGTGCATTTTTTCTCCGCCGGGTATTCGAACAGCGTTGCGTTCATCCAGAACGTGAGCCCCACGGGAACTAATCACACCCTTCCGAGGTAACGACGAACTGTACGTGGACGGATCCACCGACTGCGACTGGTGGAAGTTTTCCTTCGAGCTCATCACACTTTCCCGGTTGTCTCTCTTGCTGTTCAGAACATCGATGAGATTCTGGTTGGGGCAAAATATACGTGCTTGAAGTGCGGTTTGGGGAGTTTTCTTGATGTAAGCTCCAATGGGAGACACAATATGATCAAATTTCTTAGCTGACTTCGGAGCCGGAGGAGGTCGGCTTATAGGTTTCTTAAAATTGCCCCAGCTGGAAGCACTTGTTGGCGTGAGAAGTGGTTTATGAGCTGAGCTGGTACTACTCGGGCTATGCGAGAACAGGGTCTGCTTACAAGTGGCCAGATTCTGGTTCGTTTTCATAAACCGATTGGAACTGTTGTCTATCTGAGTTAACGGTGTCGTTTGCATTCTCGTTGCACTATACGAAGCTGGTTCAGTTTGTTTAGATTTTTCTTGTTGATCTTTTTGCTGTTGCATTATCTTCATTCCCTGACGCATCATGAATTCCATTTCTTCAAATGTGTCGTTAAAATGATCCGGAATTGCGTCCAGAAGAGGCGACGCGGGAGCTTCAATGCTATCGCAATCGTTCTGGCAGAGAGAGTTTTCCTGCAGACTATCGGTCTCATCCAATATACTAGCGGTGTCTAGTTTTATGCTGTGGTTCAAAATAAATTCGTCCGTTTGTCGTCTGGATTCTGGAGATGCCTTATCGGGTAAGGGTTCATCAATTGAAACTTCATCTTCATCTTCTTCCTCACTTTCGCTTGAGCTCAGCACAATAATGACATCGTCATCGTCATTCTCATCATCTTCCTCATCGGGAATTACAAGCGTGACGTTCTTAGTTCGACTTGCTTCTATCGTTGTTTTATTAACCGTTGCTTCAAAGCCTTCAAATGAGCTGCTGACCGTTCCAATACCAGTCGAGGAACGGTTGTCGTCTCCCTCCTCTGCTGTTCGATATATATCGCTCCCGGTGGTAATCGAATTGTTGTCGCTCATGTTCAAATTTTGCTTTGCTGTGACATAACTGTCCAATGACGTATTTTTGGGGGTAGTATTTGAAGCAGTTTCGTTAATGGATCCCTCTTCGAGGATCGTAGATGGTCGCAACATGTGAACTCTTTTCACCGGTGAGATTCCCTTGCCAGGGCCGTGTTGAACCGAGTTTTCCCATAAATAAGATGGTTCCTCAACTTCGTCCAATTGAGTCATATCAGCCAAATTAATAGATTTATGGTCACGGTTTTGAATGGGAGCTGAACAAATACATTAAATTTATAATCGCTAAGAATTAATGACGACCGAAATGAATATGCATTACCTGTTTTCTGCAAACAACTTCCATCCGTTAACGGCAGTCCTTCTAATCTGTTAGTTGCCCCGCTTCCTATAAATGATAGATCACTCTCCTCTTCTATGGGTCTCTCAGAAGTGCTCAGCTTACTTTGATTCATAGAACAAATGCGTTCCATTTCTTCAAAACTTTCATCCGTAGTTTTATGGATCGACTCCTGCTCGATAAAGGTTGAATCGTTTCCTCGAGAGCGCACATCCTCCGAGCATTCATCAACCGAACGCGAGATCGCAGATATATCTTCCGAGAAAACAGAATTCGTTTTAGATTCCAACTGTTCCTTTCGCTTCCGCTCAATCATGGCGTGGAAACTTTCATCAATCTCAAACGAAGACTCCTCCGTCGTCGTGTCTGGAGATAGGTCGCGAGTGTCCATGGGTTTCTTTCTGCAAATAAGGTTCGATATATCTATCAATTAAATTCGCGCCAGGAATTACATTTGTTTGGCAAGAGTTCGGCCCACAAAACAAACAGTTTCCAAGAGAATCTTCAACAGATCTTCCATCATTAAATATTCATGGCATTTTTCACATTAGATAAATCGAAAATACAAAATGAGCCTACTCTGATGTGACACTTACTGCAATCTCTTCAGGTACCGCTTCATTTCGGCCATTGTAGGTGTTCCAAAGTAGATCTTTGATTCATCGCTGGAACTTTCGTCGGACATGGTACCGTTTAGTTTAGTACACGCCGAAACAAATTGAACACAAAACAAAGAACGAGTTTCGACAATTCACAAACGAAAATACGACAAATTTCACAGGACAAAAAACAGTTTACCTGCTCAGCAATCAACACGCACGATGGTGATAATACCATTGACAGCCACTAGAGCAAACGGTTATTTTCAAACGAACATGTTGCCGCGATTCTGTTTTGTAAATTTTTGTTTATCTTATGTACAAGAAAACTGCAATAAATAAACATGACAGTCTCCTACTCAAGGGTGATTTGGGCAGATATCGGTTCGACAATGCAAGCAGTTGTCAGGCAGCTTACACTGAAGGAATAAAGCTAGAAGGGCGGTGTTCAAGGCACGATCACATCGTTGACGTAAAACTGCACAATCATATTATTCATTTTGCTTTCCATCATTTGGATATTATTTCGGAATGAAAAGTGATTTGAGAAATATCGAATTGCTCGAAAAGTCATTAACGATTTTTTCATCACAAATTAAATACAATTTTTTGACGTAGAACTCCTATCAATTGATGTAAACATCTTTGCAGTTCATTAAAAAAATTCTCGAGTTATAAGCGTGCGAAATATTTCATTTTTTCCTACATGTTCTGTGCATAGGAAGGTCTTGAATTATAGAGACTTTAAACTTTTGCAGTTCATTCGTCTCTAATAATGTGCCTAGGTATTCATTTACCACCTATATCTTCCAGTTAGACGTAGTCCTACGTCAAAAATTCAAAGCAATGGCACGATTTGACTTTGACAGAAAAATGCTGCACATGCTAATAAAACACTAATAAGACTAATAAGTAAAAACTAAAAAGACAACATACTAATATTAGTCCGATGGAAGATTATTATGCCACTCAAATTATTAGCATTTATAGCTTCCACTCTTCTAAGGCAAGGCGCAAATTGAGACGCATATAGCGCGAGTAACTTGGCGCGATATAGCGCCTGTTTTTGTGGCTAATGAAAACAGATAGAACGGCGCAAATTGACCAGATGACGCGAGATGGTGGAGCGCTCGTGAGACACGACTCGCGCGACGCTGTGGCTGAACCACAGTTTTTCGTGCTGGTCATGCCGGTTATGGTAGTTGTGTTGGTGAACAATCATATAGCGCCGTGGGTTTGACACTGTATGGCTGTACTGGTCGGGTGATTGTGTTAGTAAATAAATATATCGCACAACTCTGTGTTAATCAGTCGTTGTATGCGAGTGGCATGTTATTTACACCAAACTGCGACTCAATATGCGCTCCACCACGCTACGTTTGTGGCACGTATGAGTCGTGTTGGTAGTCTCGCGTTCGCTTACGAGCGCTATACGCTTCTCAATTTGCGCCTAGTCTAATACTATTAGCTAATTTTATTAAGCTGAATATGCAACAAGGCCAGGAAGGCTGAAATCGTGTACGCCATGACACAACTTTTGACGTAGAACTACGTCTTTCATTGAGGGTGTCAAATCAGAAAACAGGTCACGTTTTTATGAAATAAAGTTCACGTTAATAACTATTTTTGCCGCGAACGGATTTTGGCGATTTACATACCAAACGAAACAGGAATTCCCTAAGATTTGTTTGATATGCTATAAATTACAATCCCATGGTGTGTAAATGGTTAAAATTCATGAAAACTATAAGCGTTTCCATTTTCCTATACATTTGTTCTGTCCATTTGTGTGCTTCCCCGAACAGAGCTGTCAATAACGGGCAACTTATCGACGAGCAATGAAGAGGAAATCGTAAGACTTGAAGTCTTCGTGAACAAAGGAAAAGATGAAGAACGAAGGGGAATATTTACCTAGAGTATAAACAGTGGATCTCGCTGAGGCAAACTTTCATTCTTCGTGAGAACACCGACTGAACAACATTGTTGCTGGGCGAGCTAGACGGTGAGGGATCAAATGCTTTTCTCAAGGCAATGGGGGTGGAGGAGTAATACGAGGAAAAAGTAAAGTTTTCCAAGGGCCTTTTAGGGAAGTTTAGAGACGAATGAACTGATGAAGTTTAAAGTCTCACATGCCTTAGTTTCGGATTGAGATTTCGACGCGACCAAATTACTGACTCGCTGATGTCTCTAGCATTGCAATCATTACATCAAACTGACGCCATTGCATTAAGGTTCTGAGCTACACAATTGTGTGGGGAATCATCAAGCTAGGGAATCATGGTCAGCTCACCAAGAAAATAAATGTTCTGGAATTTTGTCTGTGGTTTAGTTTCGCTTGACGGTAGCAAAACTCTCTCCACACAGGATGACAGCTAAGCTGATCTAGACCAGCAATATTAAAAAAAGGGCTTCTGTTGAGAAGAACGCAAAACGGAGATAAGTGTGTGTATATTTAATTGCTTCAAGCCATCGATATACGGATATTTGTGTGCGTACGTGCGTGCGTTTTGACGTATTCCCATGTTGCGGGTAAACATGTCGATCCGAACGTGGTGACAAGAAGGGGAGATAGCGAAAGGGAAATGTGTGGGCTCGAGAATGCGTATTGGCAGCACTGTCCGTTATAATTGTCTCGCCATACTTGTTCATCCCACCATTCATATATACACCTTTTATAGCAAGCCGACAAGCAGACCTGGAGCCTGGTCCGACAGCTCATCTGAACACGTCAAAACGGAAAAGTCGCTTCCTCGCTCCAGGCATAGCATAGGTCAGACCTGTTTACCGAGCCCCGGGGCAAAACCGCAGACTCAAAGTAGCCCGGATATTCACATTGGCGATCCTGCCAGGAGCTGGAGTTTTCTGTAACACAGCTACTTGTTTGAGATTGAGTTTGGCCGATTGTTTAACGCGCGAAGACCGTGCTAGTATGAATTAAAAGCGGATCGTGACGACCGCGCCAGGTTTAATTAAAAGCGGATTGTGACAACCGCACCAGATTGATTCAACAGCGGATCGCGACGACCGCGCTAGTATGAATTGAAAGCGGATCGAGACGACTGCGCCAGGTTTAGTAGAAAGCGGATCGTGACGACCGCGCCAGGTTTAATGAAAAGTGGATCGAGACGACCACGCCTGGTTTATTTAAAAACGGATCGCGACGACCGTGCTAGTATGAATTAAAAGCGGATCGTGACGACCGCGCCAGGTTTAATTAAAAGCGGATCGTGACGACCGCGCCAGGTTTATTTAACAGCGGATTGCGACGACCGCGCTAGTATGAATTGAAAGCGAATCAAGACGACCGCGTCAGATTTATTTAAAAACGGATCGCGACGACCGTGCTAGTATGAATTAAAAGCGGGTCGTAACGACCACACCAGGTTTAGTTAAAAGCGGAATACGACGACCGCGCTAGTATAAATTGAAAGCGGATTGAGACGACCGCGCTAGGTTGAACTGAAGGCGGATCGTGACGACCGTGCTTGGTTTCAATGAAGTAGATTGCGACGGCTGCGCTAGATTTAATTGAATGTGGATCGCGACAACAGCGCTATGTTGAATAGGAAGATGATCACGACGACCTCGCGTGATTTGGTTGAAGCGGCTCATGGCAACCGCAAATTTGAGATCAGTCATGTTATAGCGAATTATGTACAGCTTGAGAAGGTAGTAGATGCTCATGAAACAGCCAGTAAAAAAATTGAAGAGATTTAAAATGCTGTGGAATTGGAATTGAATTTTGATCGAAACTGGTAATGCAGTCTTACCACAGATCCTACGCCAGAAGTCGCTATCGCTCATGAGCGTCACCCAGCTACGGCTAAATTTGTTAGAACGTATGGTTTTCTGGCATGTCAAAGGATGCAGAGGCATGGGCGGCATCGACTATAAGAGAGCAGCATAAAATGTTGGAAGAAAAACTGAAGAGAGATAAATTTTCTTCATTTCTTCCCCATATTTCGTTTTTTTTTAGAGGGGGGAGGATGTTTGGGCTCCAGAATGCGTATTGGCAGCACTGTCCGTTATAATTGTCTCGCCATACTTGTTCATCCCACCATTCATATATACACCTTTTATAGCAAGCCGTCAAGCAGACCTGGAGCTCGGTCCGACAGCTCATCTGAACACGTTAAAACGGAAAAGTCGCTTCCTCGCTCCAGGCATAGCAGAGGTCAGATGTGTTTACCGAGCCCCGGGGCAAAACCACGGACTCAAAGTAGCCCGCATATTCACAGGAAATATTTGCGGTAGGATATTAGTAATTAAATTTTGATGAGGCAGGTTTGTTTTCCGTCATCATAAAGGCTTCGTTGGTGCCTTTGATATTGCATCAATGCATTGCACTGACGCTATAGTGGAGCAGGTGTTAAGGTTGTGCACCAAGAAATATTTGGGGAATACCAAGCTATTCAATAAGTTATAATAAGTTATTAATTTATTTTGGTTTGCGTGTGAGTTGCAAAAATCCCTTCAACTAGGATTACCTTTGCGCTAATCATGATCATAAAGAGTGTATTTCGTTTATTCGCAGTTATAAACAAGCGATTTCAATTAAACTACAGCGTAGTTCTACGTCCACAATGCGGTCGTGTCTTGGACACAACCTCCTATAATTTTTTTATTCAATCCCCTCACTTCACCAGCTTGTAACTATTCTAATTTTGAAAAAAATAGCTCTAAAAAAGAATAGCTCTAACGGGGCTGCAAAACAGCAAACGCAAATCTTCAAATTCAAAATGATTATTATTGATACATAACTGCTTTGAAGTCAAGTTACGAGTGATCATCAATTCTTAATGACTCAATTCCTTCTATCTTAATCTAGTAGTACTAGTAGTAGTACGACTAAAGCTCTAATTATGAAATTAAAAAATATGAATACTGATTTAACAAATAAACGAGATTCGCAAAAAAAAGACGTTTGAACAGGTGAAAATACGCATTCGTACGAAAACCGGAATAGTGCTCCCGTAGCCGAGTGGCTAGCATCCCACACTATCATGCAGGGGGTTTGGGTTCGATTCCCGTTCTGGTCGGGTGATTTTTCGTCAAAAGAAAATTCTCAGAATGCATTCTAGGCGTGTCATTAAGCATTAAGCATCCCTAGGACTTCTATTTTTTACATTTCAACGTATGTTTGATCCATGATCGGAAAAAAATAGCCGCAGTAAAGAACTTCAACAAAAACAACCGTTTAGAAAAAGTATAGTAAGCTACAGATATTGTTGGCCAAGCCGCCGAGCCGCCGTCGGAAACGGCGGTGTCTCGCACGAAAACCTGGGTTCCATTGATTGCCCGGTTAGTTCGAAACATAGGATATGATCTCTTAGCAATGTCCGACCGAGCAAACGTATGCTGTCCGACGCTCGCTAAAGGACAGGATACGTTTGCCCGGGGCGTTAAGTTTGCCTGGTTAATTTTTGTTTTGAAATATATAATACAAATATATATACAATACCGCGCCACAATATTTCTAGTTTACTACACTTTTTGGGTGGTTGTTTCTGTTGCAGTCGTTTTCTGCTGCGATTTATTCCGGGAACCATTTGACCAATAACAGAATTATTGAACTTTTGAAAAGATTCTAAGCAACGAATGTAATGAATGGATGCGCACTATGAGTTCTCAATCATTGATTGCATTGCGAAAAGTATTTTTCCTTTTCACCTTTTTATCACCGATACAAAAAATGTCCAATGTCCAGATTCGAATTTTAAGCATTCTACTGTTACTCAAGGCGCCTAGAAGTATATCCTAAGGTGTGCCAACTTGCTAAAACGACTCTTCAGCCATCTTGGAAGTCTACTGTGTTTTGTTTGTAAACAATACACAATACGCTAGTGGCGAAGCTCGCTCGTGATCAGTCTGTCTCTTTCACGCTACAAGAAAATAATTCCCCTTCTGCTTTCTTCCGTACTGCTTTCATATACCGCTCTCCTAACCCACTTAGTGACGGAACGGCCTAACCTAGTACCATAGACCAGTCTTGCTGTTACTTTGGACGCTACTTTCGTCCGACGCTCGATACGTCCGAAGTAGCAAAGCAATCAAAACAACACGAAGTCGCATTTCGGACATTTTAAGTTTTTCGTTATTTTCGGGTGTTGATATCTTGATTAGTGCAATTCAATGGGTAATTACAATAATGATATGTTTTTAGTACGAATTGCAAGTATTTGGATCGTTGTTCAGTAGTTATTTTCAAATTCCTTTCGTGCAACGTAATTTGTCCAATGTACAAAGCGGTATGTCAAAACGTCCAATGTATGTCGCTCGGAGGCTTCAATTTCAAACTATAATCACATAGCAACGATTGGTTTTTTAGAGTTATTATTGACTGCTAGTGGTAAAAGTCGTGAAAAAAAAGTCTTTTGAAACAATTCGCAGAACAATGTTCTATCATGGACAGACATACAGCTGTACTAACGTTGTACGTGTACAGCGTTGTACAGGTACCACGATAGCATGACACACATACTTTGGTTAAACATTGTACCACATGTCAATTGACAATCAGAAAATTGACCAATTTTCACCACAGCTGTTTGCCCTCAACTGGCTCTAATTAAAATGCAAGCTGTATTTTTTTGAATAGAGCCAGTTCAAGGCAAACAAAGTTGAAGCAAAAAACGTTTAATGACTGTCATACTAGAGATTTGAACGTATGCGTTTTTTCATCAAACTTCACCTTTTATCGCCTAAGGAATCCGATTCAGCTACCTAACACCCTGCATATTATTTAATATTTATTTCATGAATTCTTAGTTCTGGTAACACTTCTCTTACGAATGATAAGATAGGCGATTATTCACTCATTACCCTTGTTTTGACTGCAAAGTTGTTTTGATCGAATTTCTATTTTTTTATCTAGAGAAAAATGATTCCAGTGTCGCTGCGCACATTCCGATTACCTTCCGTTAGATTTTACGCAACAGTAGGTAACAAAAAATTATTAGTTTACTAGACGAATAAACATTCCCTACACAGAAACTAGCCCAACCAACGTCTGTCCGGATTGTAGAAGTTGGACCACGGGACGGTTTGCAGAATGAGCCCAAACTTCTACCAACAGCAACAAAAATTGAGCTGATAAATGCACTCTCAGAGACGGGATTACGTGTGATCGAGGTTACGAGCTTTGTAAGTGCCAAATGGGTGCCGCAAATGGGCGATAACAGCGAAGTCTTCAAAGGTATCAATAAGCTTTCTGGAATCAGCTATCCGGTGTTAACGCCCAACTTGAAAGGATTCCAATCTGCGGTTGGTGGGATGCAATAAAATGAAAATCGGATATCAAACAATGATCGTTTCAGATAGCAGCAGGAGCAGAAGAGGTTGCCGTTTTCGGTGCTGCCTCTGAAAGTTTCACTAAGAAAAATGTCAATTGCACTATTGCCGAGAGCTTGGCGCGCTTTCAGGATGTCATGGATGCCGCGAAGAAAGAACAGGTGAAAGTAAGAGGATACGTTTCTACCGTGGTTGGCAAGTGCTTCAATTGGTTGATTTGTAGTTCTAAGCCAGGAGTTAAATATGTGATTTGTTTTAGGTTGCCCTTACGAAGGGCATATTAAACCAGCTGCGGTTATTCGTGTGGTAGATAAGCTGCTTGAAATGGGATGTTACGAAATTTCTCTTGGAGATACGATTGGTGTGGGAACGCCGGGCAGCTTCTCAAAGATGCTTCGAGAAGTAACGAAGATCGCACCGGTGAACATGCTGGCTGTTCATTGTCATGACACATACGGACAGGCTTTGCCCAACATTCTTACAGCGTTGGATTTCGGTATTGGCGTTGTGGATGCTTCAGTGTCTGGCCTTGGTGGCTGTCCGTATGCTAGAGGAGCCTCAGGGAATGCTGCGACTGAGGATGTAGTGTATATGTTGCATGGACTGGGGATAGATACTGGAATCGATTTACAGAAGTTGGTAAACGTGGGCAAATTTATTTGCGAAAAGCTGGGAAGACAATCTGAATCTAAGATTAATCGGGCCATGAGACAGGCGAATCCCAAAGTGGAATGTTGAAAGGAACAAAACAAACGCACAGCGATACAACAAGTTGACGGAAACAGGATGCATTTATTAGTTTAAGCAGATGAAAGTTTATGGAACTTTATATTTTTTGAATAAATAGTTCGGCACAAATATATACTTCTTCGACTGTGTTTTTACGAGTTTCTGATCGAAGATAATTTTATACACCTAGGTATTGAATGAACGAATGGTACACTGATCACGAGCCATCGATTGTACATGTTAACGTAAACTTTTTTTAACAAGTTTGATGTAGTTCATGTAAATAACAAAATGTATCACGAAAACAACATCCTTTTTTCGCAGGTGTAATATTTTTTCCAAAGCAAACTAACTCATGTGCATCAATTTGATATATCGGTTATATGAATCGGTCCAGTAGTTCGTTTTTTTTTAAAATAATAACTTAAAGACTAAAAAGAACAGATCCCTGATTTTTGGATGTTATGTAAAAAATCCTCAGCTTTCAAGAAAAAATACAAAAAAAAACATGGTCCCGAGACCATGTAAACTATAAAAAACAAATACAATCGATAATTACGAAAACAAAATTCAGTATTTTGCATATAAAGTATTTTCTTTAAAAAAGACCAGCATACTTAACAACTAAAATGACGCGACAAAAATTAAGACCGGTTTTGAAATTCATGGTAACAAAATAAAAAAGAGGAAAATTCATACCGCGAAAACTTCTAGGGTTAGTACTTGGTCGTGCAACCTTTGATACGCATCACTTCACGCACCCGGTTCAGCATGGGTTCCTCAAGCTTCTGACACGCGATGATCGGGATGGCGGACCAACAAGCTCGGTTTATATCCCACAGTTGCAGCTTATTCTTTGACAGGCGGCGTCGGAATCCACGGCAGGTTGAAATGTGGACAGTTGACCGCCGCTCGGCGTCTCCCCTCCTTGACGGCAATCGATAGGCCCAGGACGATACCGGAGTGGCACTCCCGAGAGGGGCCCTCCTTAACAATTATGGCCAACTTGACCAGAGGGTGCTCGCTGGTCCTTTACAGTTAGTCGTGGACCACTAGACCGAATGGTGTGCCGGTCAACCGAGAGTTCGTAGAGGAAACCATGTCCAAACTATTCGACCGAACTCTAGGACAAACGTCCGTCACACACCACGCCTGAATCCAAAAAGCCGCGCTTCTCATGGCGGATTCTTACTCGAGCCTTCTCATTTCATTTTTATTGGTACAGTGTCCATTTTATCAATCCACTGTCTAACTCTCTCTCGCAATCCTCGCTGTATCCTGCCATACCGATTCACCACCTTTTTCGCCCGATTTTACAAAATATAACACACAACAATTTAGACTACTTCCCTACTGAACAAAATTCTTCCCTACTAAACAAATTTCACAAAAAGGTGACAGTATTTACAAAAAAAATAATAAGCAGCATAACATCCCTTTATATTTGAGCGTAGAGATACTGATCCATGATATTATCCACCCAGTACAGGGGGTGCCGACTCCGTACCAGGAGAGGCACCCTACACCATAATTTTCGCTCCTCCATGCTTGAATGTCCTCGTGGTATACTGTGGCATGTAAGCGCAGCCTATTGGGCTATGGACCCAAGTTTTTCCGTCCGAGCTGATGAGGTTTACCTTCGTCTCATCCGACCACAGTATATTTTGCCACTTCTTTTTCTTCTCCGGACTGATCCAATTGAAGTGGTCTTTCTCGAACACCAGTCACGCCTTCATACGCTTCGGCGTCAGCATCGGGACCTACCGGGAGCTTTTACCGCCTAGCACATGCTTCACCAGCCGCCGCTGAACTGTGCGGGAACTCACGGACAAGTTCAATTCGTCCCGTATCTTTTTCGAGGGATCTTGCGTGGAGGCTAACTTTATGGCAGAATCATCCTTCGTGGTCGTTTTTCTTGGGTCGTTTCGGATTTTTTTGCGATCGTGGAAGGTTTTGGATCGTTCCAAGTACTCTGCGATTGCGCGTTGACTGCTGCCTGCCTTGGACATTTTGCGGATGACCACTGCTGTGTTTCCGTGCAATTATGTGCGCGACCCATTGTTCGTTGATTGCAACTGGAATTAGAGAATTAAAACATTACATAATTCTTGTTTACATGATAAATACTTACCAGGATCCGAAAAACACAAATTACCACCGAGAAACCATCAGTTTTCTTCAAAAATCGATCTAAACAATACTGGAAACAGCCGAAACGAGGAACTGGTCCTAAATTTTGTCGCGTCATTTTAGGCACTAAGCAACTAGCAACTATTAATATGCAATAAGCAATATTATCGCCAATGGGTTTTTCCATTTTATTTTTGTTGATCTCACACACCGACGCAATACGATATCGCTATGATCTTTGTAGAGCAATACATATCGCTAGCAACACGACGTGTTGGTTGAAGAGCAACTTATTGCCCATAATTTGGCAATTTTCGTCCATTAGGCAGATTGTTTGCATAATGTCAGGCGTTTTTATTGCTTTGGTATCCTTTTTTTATGAGTGTCGTCACAGAATCACTTTTATCAGAACATAAACATAGACATAAATCTTAAGCAGAAGAAGAAAAAAATCGCGGCAGTTCTGACGTACATACTTTTCAAAAGATAAACTCAGAAAACCCGCAGAATATGGGTGAGAACAATGGATTACTCGGCGTAGGTTTTTTGGAGTTGAGAAAGTTTTCTCAAGAAACTGGACGACGAAGATCCGGAATTGTCGACGCACTTCGATAGCAGTGCATGTTCGTCATATTGCACTTTTTTTCGCTTCAAACTCCGTCCCTCCTTATTTGGTTTTGATCCAAATGGTGTGATGACTCTCGGAATAAGAGATTGAACTTCTGCACCTGTTGTTAGAATGGGAGGCTGATTCCCCTTTGATGCCGACGAGTTTTCCACGTCCTCCTCATTCTGATAATCATTGTTTTTGGGTTTTTGGGAAACAGAAACAAACTTTTTAGTTTTTTTTTTAAATTTGGAAGGATCATAGATTGAGGAGAGTTTTGAAGACTTTTGTAATAATCTGCTATTGGTAACATCAATGATTGCTCTTTCAGCACTGAAACAGTTTAAACAAAAATACTTCAATTTAATCACTGTGAGACTGATATTCCGAGAAGAACTGCGAAGCGATTTGAGTATTTCTTTTGATATTATATAGGTTGCTATCGATTCTGTCCTAGTAATGGTTTAAATATTAGGCTGTCAAAAAAGTTCTGCGGTATTTTTTTTGAATTTTCATTTGTTCATAAAATTAGTTACAATCATCTGTTTTAAGGGGGTCTCCGTAGCCACAATGGTTGCGCGTTCGCTTAGTAAGCGATCGATCGTGAGTTCAAAACTCAGGGCCCTCATTGACCATCTTTGTGTTGTTACAGAATAGCTACGTCCACGCAACAATCATCAGCGATGGAGATCGATCCACGGTCGAAATAAGATCGATTCATCCATACAACTGCTCTGCTCTGCAAGACACATCGGGCTGCTGTTCTATAAATAACTCAACAATGATCAATCAACTGTCTCCGCTGTCCGGTCTAACTGGACAATGGAAGAACAGATAGAAAACTCTTACGCCTAAATGGCTATTGTGTGAATGTACCATATGTAATGGTATAGAAGGAATACTGGCGAATGGCAACTGTGTGTAATGTGCTAATTATAGATATGATAATCATGTGACATGTACACGATTAAAATTCGGCTCTGTTACAGCTAAAATGCTAATGAGCCTCAAATAAATAAATGGGATAAAAAAAAAATCTGTTTTAAGTCAAATATGCGCCGTTTTGTTCGATGACTTGTTCCCAACGAGATGCCAACTTCATAATACCCCTGTTATAGAAGCTCGCTTCCTTATTGGCAAAAAACTCGGATAGCCAATTTTCACAGGCCTCTTTTGTGACTAACTTCTGACTACCTAGCTCGTTTGCCATGGACAAAAACAGGTGGTAGTCACTTGGTGCAAGGTTCGGACTATACGACGGATGCAAAAGAACCTCCCATCCGAGCTCCCGGAGCTTCTGGCGCGTCACCAAAGAAGTGTGTGGCCTGGCGTTGTCCTGATGGAAGACAATGCGGCCTCTGTTTATCAAAGATGGCCTCTTCTTCATGAGTGCTACCTTCAAGCGGTCCAGTTGTTGGCAGTACAGGTCCGAATTGAGCGTTTGGCCATAGGGAAGCAGCTCATAATAGATTATTCCTTGACAATCCCACCAAACACACAGCAGAACCTTCCTGGCCGTTAATGAGGGCTTGGCCACCGTCTGAGTCGCTCCAGCGGGCTTCGATCACGACCGTTTGCGCTTCACGTTGTCGTAAGTGACCCACTTTTCATCGCCAGTCACCAACCGCTTCAGAAACGGGTCGATTTTGTTGCGATTCAGCAGCGATTCACATGCGTCGATACGGTCAAAGATGTTTTTTTTTGCGTCAACGTGTGTGGCACCCATACATCGAGCTTCTTTATGAATCAAAGCTTCTTCAAATGGTTAATAACGGTTTGATGACTTATCCCCAGCTCTTGGTCGATGCTACGGCTGCTACTATGCCGGTCTTTCTCGGCTAATTCAGCGATTTTGTCGCAATTTTCGACGACAGGCCTTCCGGAGCGTGGCGCATCTTCGACGACCTCTACACCAGAACGAAAACGTTGAAACCATCGTTGTGCGGTGGAAATGGAAACTGTATCGGGTCCATAAACTGCACCAATTTTATTGGCAGCTTGAGACGCATTTTTGCCTTTGTCATAGTAGTACTGTAACATATGTCGGATTTTCTCTTTATTTTGCTCCATATTTGCGACACTATAACTCACGAACGACTTAACCAAACAAAACACTGTCAAGGACTATATTATAGCGCGCAAAAATACCTTTCCAACAAGCTATAGTATGACTCGATACAATGAATACAACTAGAACTACGTGCTTACAACGACACCTCGCGGAAATACCGCAGGACTTTTTTGACAGCCTAATATAAAAAACGAGATCAAAAAATCTTGCTACGACATCATATTGATCGACTGATGCTGTACAAATAAACGAGTTAACATTTAAAAAAATCAAATTGATAACTCATTTTTCCAACTCATTTGGATTGCACAAAATAAATCTTTTTATTGGTGTTGTCATATGCTACGTAATTGAAAATCGAAATTTCTCAACACGTTCTATGTTTAAGTTCGAAATAAAGTTGTCAACCCTACTCACCAGTGAGTCAAATTCTCCCGATCCTGATTTTCCTCGGACGAGAAACTGTAGTGCAGAATAATATATCCATTTGGATATATACAACTCGTTGCCACCAGAACCGCTCTTTCCACCTTTGCGCACTTTAGTACACTCTCCTAAAATCAGTTGAGTTCAATGAACACTAAAAAAAGTAATCAATTTTATAGTTCTTAATAATGATTTTACCTGAAAACTGCGTTTTTAAATCGTTGATGGTTTTTCTGACCGTCTCTTCGTCAGTCCCCAGCTCGGCAGCTATGACATCCTGGGCTTTTTTTTGCGCCCCTTTACGCAAACGGTCAGGGTTTGTGGGATCCCAAAGAACGGGATGCTGCTCCCACATTTCAACCAATCGGAATTTTTTGCTCCCGGCGCTAAAGATTGAACTGTCAGATAGCTATGACATAAAAACTATGAACTATTCCGTCATGACGGAATAGTTGATAGCAGCTATGACATCAAAACTAGTATTAGACACGTTAAATTTGTTTTCTCTATGTTATAGCTAAAAGCTATTACTTACAAGTCATAACTATTAACTATCACCTGTTTAAACCCTCTTAAAGCCAAAAAGAAGAATAAGAAGAACTATCACCTCATAGTTTTGGTGTTTCTACGATGCTATACCTTTGTTTTCTATCACACAGCTTACTATATACTAGAAACCTTAAAACGCATTTTTTAACACTCCTATACTCGCGCGAAAAATCTTAATTTGTGTGCTATGGACTGTGCGCGTCTCTGTGATATTGCTACTATGTATTTTTAGGCGTTCTTTGCTTTCATTAATGCTCGGTCTGTCAGACCTATGCGCGAGTATAGAAAGATTAATGAATAATTATTGTTTTAACTACAGATGTTACAAATTTATTCGAACAGTGCAAATAAATGATAAATGATAAATGCATAGGAGCACTTGGTTGGATTATTTTTTCTCAACGTTTTGTCACTTTCTTTTTTTGCTTGAGCAGTGGTCTAAATGTTTTCTCCGACACTGTATGTAAACCTGACATGGTCGTGTACTGGAATCGCAAAAGAGTTAACACTCCTATACTCGCGCATTGGTCTGTCAGACCGAGAAATCAATAATTCGTTCATTTCTCAGAAAATATCAACAACGACTTTGCGATTCTCTCTAGCTTCGTTATTCGTCGTTCGTCATCGTTTAGCGTATCGCATGTGTTGGTACAAAGTGAACGCGTGCCACTTTTTTAACACTTTCGGCACACCGACGCGAGTATAGGAGTAACTTTTTTGGACAAGTGCCTTTTTTCATATTCTGGAATATTGTTGAATGAAATGTATAAATTAATGTTAGTGGCGTGGAATATTTATTGAATATAATGCATAAGATTATTACTGGACTATTCTTATTTGATTTCAGTCCTTTTTGTAACTATTCGTCGATATATTCGTCGTTAGATTCATACGTTCAAAAGCAAAATATAAATGTTTGACTTTCGAATAGTTTATTCGCTAAATATAATGGTCATACATTTACACACTTGTGAAAGAATTTCACTTGTGGAAGAATTGTAAACAGTAAACTATGAACTAATCGGTACCTTATTGTAATTTTTAACAGTTACAGTTTCGGGAATATTTTTCTTATAATGGACAATATCCACAAGAAAACAAGAAAAAGAAAAGGAAATTCCTAGAAATTGTTTTATATCATCTTTTTATGCCCCATCTAAAAAAAAGCATTAATTCTTAGTTTACCAAAAAACAGAGACAAAGAATATTAGGAATATGCAAACTTTATTTTCCAGAATCTTTATCATCTGGTAATTATCTAGGAGGTCTTTATATATTCTTCTCTTCGATAAAAGACCCGAAAAACACGCATCAACTGCATGAAATGTAAAAAATATGTTTGTTTCGAGCATGCAGTTATGCTATATTCTGATTCTTACTCCAATGAAATCACAATCGATTAATACGTTTTTATGTTAATTTATAGCTCTTCATACTTCCATGAATTATATTCAGTTGCTTACTTTTAATTAATAACAGTGAAAAATTCGAATTTCGTTATTTTTGTTGGAGTATCAAAAATAACTCTATTTTGAAGAGACTGAATACGATGACTATTAAAACATAATAAAGACGAAGAAAACTTATTTTTTGGAGTTTTTTCATTCAATCATACTCTCTTCTTCAAATAAATGCCAATAAAACCTGAAAATTACACAATCACAATATTACAGAGAAGTTCAATTTTCGGTCTGTGACACCGTGCGCGAGTATACGTGTTATGATTTTGCACGCGAGTACAGGAGGGTTAAAAATGACCAATATCACTGTCTGTGTAGTGTTGAAATGTTTTAAGGAACCTTTTTTTATTTCCCAGGAGGTTCAATGAAGGCGTTGAAACGGTACAGTGTACTGGAACCAGTGTCAGAACGCCACCAAGGCTTTCGAAGTGAATTTCGGACGTGGGTGTGGCGAACAATCTCGGTGCTGTTTCTCGGAAAAGTTTCTTCAAGCATCGGAATATTATGAAGCCAAAAGGGATCGTAAAGCAAAACATTACATGTCTGAACGCGAACGAAACTTCACGGTGAAAAAGAAATGATGTGTAGGGGAAATGGGGGAAAGACGGACATGTTAAGAAGAACTTCAATTATATCTTTGGAAACTCATGTTTTCCAAAACTAAAAAGCAGTTTCTTACAGCTTAATATACTGGTTTTCGAAATAACTGGCCAAATGTTTTATAAAAATGTGTTTTCCTTGTTTTTTACTGAAATTGAAACAAGCCGAAAAGTAGAACATTTTTATCGATGAGTGTATAATGGACATGTAGTGGGGGAAATAGGACAGTTTGATGATATATGAAGCGTAGAAGTTTATTGCTCGCGAATAATTTCGCTCTCTCTCAGTGTTTGTGTGTCCAGTAACTGAAATAGAACAAAAAGAGAAAGCAATATAAAAAGATTTGAATATTCTTCCCTTCACTTTCTATCATGCATTGAATATGATTATGTGACTGTCCATTTCAACCCCACCAGTGCAATTATTTTAATAATTTAAATTTACCACTTACGAATGAATTTACTTTTCCGTACATACCTAATATCGCTTCCCTGTCAACTCACAAACCGAAATATACCATCAGCCAATTAAACTCTGCAATGAAACCACTTAAAATGCTTAATATCGAAGCCGGAAAAATTACATCCACACACGGAATCACGTTTGATTTTCGGTTCTTGTTTCCCTATTCCACTTTTAATTAGTATTCATTGTCATAGAATGGTTTAAATATTATAGAATAGTAGAAGTAGAAGGGGTTCCCATCAACAGAAATTTGAAATTCATAATGCAAATATACAAATCAACCACCTGTCCATTATACCCCCACTGTCCGTCTTACCCGCGGTTCCCATACATGGTGACAGATTTCCGAAGTACAACGCTAGTACAGTTGTATGTTTGTCATAAGTATAAACCATTCATCGTTATCTGAATGAGTTGTGTCAATTTGCGGGAAAAGTTGGTCAATTGTATCACATGAAGCACTTCGGACGATCTTCCGATGAGCAACCGGGCATGAATTATCGAGGAAGAATTTCATATAAACATGCAACTTTATCATTAATTGTCGACGTAGCATTTATTGTGTTCAACCAATGTCCTGGAAAAAAGGTAATGAAGATGGTCGAATTTCGAGCGACATATATCACTTCGAAAAAGACGGATAAAAGAGATATTTCCATGTGCCATTTTCACTCCCCACGTTCATAGAATCAAACGAAGTTTCATTATTTTATCGTTATGAAGTTGATGTTTCGAAGGCTCTCAGTGTCGGTGGGTATGTTGTGAGATAATAATCGCCAATTAATCAGAATTTCACCGAAAATGTTACTGCTTTCGAGAACTAAGCATTCGACTGCTCTCTGGACCTTTTTACCACATGAATAATCGAAATAAGCCACGATATAATTGTCACCTGTTAGGAAACAACCAGTTGAATGATTTCATGAGAATTTTGGCTCAAATTATCATGCAACCGTGAGTACTTTCAACATTATTTTGTTTCTTCCATATACATTCCATATAGAATGCAAATGATTACGACACGATATTTTGCTTGCCAATACAGATACACTTCGCCTACTGCTCCACCTCTATATGTACCTCATTGGTATTCAACCAAAGGCAATTAAAACACAATGGTTCCATTTTAAAGAAGCTCTAGATTGTGTTCTTGTATATAACCCTTTTCGCAAAATTAAGCTTATAGTTGATCATATATAGGGTGTTACAATATCATTTTAAATTAGTCCCTAATTTCTGTGTGACAAAATTTCCCTAAATGGTGTTCCAAGTGGCATGCTCGAGAATACACCTGTTTCAGTACAAGCCGAAAAAACTTTCTTTGGCGTGAAAACCTCCGACCAGAACAGGAATCGAACGTAAAGCCTGCTTTCACTTTAGGGGCTGTCCACATACCACGTGGACAACTTAAGGGGGGGGGCGGTGTAAGGGTTACGAAAATGTCCACATTTGTCCACGGTGAGGGGGGAGGTGGTATAGACTACATCCACGTGGACACTAATAAATATTTTGAAAAACAAATATATATCTGTATTCAACAATATATGAACAAAATTCTGAATTGCAAGAAAATTTATCCGTAATTCTGCTGTCTGATAATACTGCGCGGTGGAAATTCCATATTTCTTCATATCGTTGAAATTCTTTGCTGAAATTTGTATTCAGAGAGTATCGCACATGAGCTGAGAGCGATCGATTTATTTTCATTGATTTTAAAGAATCTTGCGTTATCATTATCGATCAGATTTGGGACGCTATTATCGGCAGGATCCAGATGTCACCAAAGCATGTTGGAATGTTGTAATATTAAAAATACACGACATTGTTTTCGATGTTTCGATTCAGTTAGCCTCAATGTAAAAACCGTTTCGTTTATGTTATTCAAGAACTCGAACAAACAAATTCATTCACGGGGACCTATCTTTAGAGAAGTCTTTGATGGTCTTCTTCGTTGAAGCACCTGGTGAATCTTGATTACGAAACGATACAATGTATGGGCTCTACACCTTTTGACCGAAAACATTAAATGGACCGTATCTCCATCAACAACTCGCTTTATAAATGCAATGAAAACTCGCAGTTTGAAGCAAATAGTGTCATGCGAAGAAAAATATTATCCTTTACAACAATGTTGAGCGAAAAAAAAAGTCTTTGAGGTGAGCGAAATGAACCATCATTAGATACCTCCAAAGCTAATCTTCACCTGCAGAAAGTCATTCTTTGTGTCTAGTGAGATAGGAGAAAAATTCTGCATTATAAGCTTCTACCAAACAGCCAATCGATAAATTTCAACAAGCACTATTCGTAACTGAACGAATCAAAATCGTCAATCTAGAACAAACGATCAGAATTGGCCAAGGCGTCATCTTCCAGAATAAGGCCAAACCTCATGTTCTTTGAAAGCTCGCCAAAGATTTTTAGAGCTTGACTAGAATGTGATAGTCTACCCGCTAACATCAGATATTGCATTTTTGTTTATCACTTGTTTAGACCCCCAATAAAAAATGTTGAAGGTCAACAATTTCGATTCCGTAGCCACATTGGTTGCGCGTTCGCTTAGTAAGCGATCGAAACTCAGGATCCTCAATCGACCATCTTTGTGTTATAACAGAATAACTACGTCCACGCAATAATTATCAGCGATGGACATCGATCTACGATCGATTCATTCTTACAACTGCTCTGCTCTGCAAGAATCATCGGGCTATTGTTCTATTAATAACACAACAATGATCATATCAACTGTCTCCGCTGTCCGGTGGTCTAGCTGGATAATGGAAGAACAGATAGAATACTTTTACGCCTCAATGGCTATTGTGTAATGTGCCATATGCAATGGTATAGAAGAAATACTCTTACTCCTAATATGGCAACTGTGTAATGCGCTATTTATAGACTCGACAAAAACATGTGATATGTACATGATAAAATGCTAATGAGCCTAAATAAATAAACAAATGGGATAAAAAAAAAGAATTTCGCCTCTTTGGCACAATTTTTTGACGAGAAAACAAAGAAGGTCTGCTATGATGAATTCTGCAAGTTGCATGAAGAATTACGAAAGATTGTGAAACAAAATGGTGCACATAGAAAAAAAGAAAATGTATGCCTTAGTATTTTGCTTTCGACAACTCAATATTACCCAATATTTATTAAGTTGGACGAAGAAAAATCATTGGTAGTTGAATCGCGGGGACTTATTTTTGAAGCCCAGGCGAGGAAAGATTTTGCAATAGTAAACTGGTTTTAATGGGATGATGAAGTTGCGGATCAGCTAAGTGAACGGCATCACGTTTGATCGGCAATTTTGCAGAACTCGCCAAAACTACATAGCACAACACAACATGTTTATATCCTTATACATGTTATGATTTTCAATTACTGTATTGCAATTACGAAGCACTTGATTTCATTGTCTGATTCTCTTGAAAACTCACAGTTCAGCCAGTTCAGCGTCGCTTTATGATAGAAAATGTCCGAGATTGAATTCACATGTGATGTTTTTCTATAACGTAAATATTGTGTTTTATAACGTGATCACATGGTAAATGAAATTTGGAAGAAAACAAACAGCAATACAAATAGCTTCACGAGTTGTTGTTCCCCAAAGCTGTTCAAAGAATTGAGAAGAAATCACAAACATAGAATAGAGAATAGAAACAAACATAAACTTGAATTTAGGCGCAACTCAACTATTTTTACGATTATTTTTTCCAAGAAATGGAGAAATGTCCACGTGGACAACAGGGGAAGGGGTATAGAAAACGTTCATGCTTGTTCACGGAGGGGGAGGGGGGTGTCTGAAATCGTACTTTTTCTGTCCACGTGGTATGTGGACAGCCCCTTATATGTGATGCTAACCACTCGAATATGGTAGCCATGGTTTAGAAGAGACAGACATCTTCATTCTATGTAGCATACTGTACAAACCTTTCCTGTTCGTTCTACAAAAAAACTAAGCATCGCAGATCGAATTATAGTAGGATTGTTCTTCGGAATTTCAGAAAAGGTAACGGACCAATCAAATCTCTTCATCACTCGCAAATCTTCCTTGCTGTTTCACGATATTCACAGATTGCCAACTATTGCTGAGAAAATGTCGGAATCTCTGCACGTCAGGGATCCAACTGTTCGTGAGTTGCCAGTTAATTTTAGTCGAGTTTCGTTCGGTGCCGGATCAAGATCACAGCGAGCCGCGTGCGCAAGACGGTCGGAACGAGCCCCCTGGCATGCTGTCTTGTTCTAGCAGGTCACTAAAAACGCGTACGCAAAACAAGGATAGAACGACACCAGCCTGCACAAAAGAGTGGAAATTCGTGAAAAATGTGACCTGTGTGCAGGAAAATATTTTTTTTTTGCAGAAATATTTGCATGTCTGGAACAACGCACGTGATTAAATCGACGCTAATCAAAAGTAGCAGCCGTTCTTAATGCGATTTTGCATTCTACGACCCTCGAAATCGAATTAAGTTACAGATGTAAGGAAAAGATCTAGAAGAAATCCCATAAGGAAATATTACAGAATCTCAGAAAATAACATATATAGGCAGTTTCCCTAAGTGAATCATGCTGAAAAACTCGTAGTCCGTACAATCCCAAAAATTGGATCATAAGTGAAAGTTCTCGTCGTGAATACAAAGAACATGACAAGTGTTAGTCAAGGAAAATGGATCCCTTAGAAAAATGTGAAGATTAACGTGATAAACTTCGGAGAATCTTGCAGTATTGGCTATGAATGCCATCGGTTGAGAAAATAAGACGGGAAAGCCAATCGAAGTTAATGAAAATCAGAGCATTCTGCACTACAGCGAGTGATTGCCGCAGCTAATTGAAAAATTGCTTTTTTCTTCGAAACAATTTTTTTCCTTTCCGAGCGTGCTATTTTTAAATCGAAGCATAGCATCTACAACAGCAACGGCCAAGAGTGTCAGAATACTGCTCTCCTGCTCTGTATTATTGTTACGCAATTTGCGAGATCTGGCGCGCCGTACATTTCATCTTGTACATCGCAGACTACCCATCGTTTTTCGCGGTCATCATCTTGGTTGCACTAGCCCCGTAGTGGTGGAATGAAACAGGAGTTCTAATATTACCACCTTTGTTAGTGAAAGCAATTCGCGCGAGTTAATTCATTTGTGCGTTCAATTCACTAAGTGTAAAACCATTATGATTTATGAGTTAAATCAAGTGTCTGCTTGGGTAAAGCTGATAGAGTTCTAAAAGAGATATCATTATCTACCATAAGTGTATCGAAACGGAGAAAAATGCGTTTTACTGTAGGAATATGATTTTCTCAACGACCATTGAAATAAACTGAGCATAACTATAATTGTAAGTATGATTTTTGGATTATCTCTAAAATAAATCATTTCATCGTTTCAAATTGAGTACGAGTAGAAGTACATCTTAAGCGCGTATAAAACTAGGAGGATTTAGTACGTTTATGTATCATTACCAAACCGGCTACTGTTTTTCTGGCTGCTCGAGTTCAAATAATATTATATGTTTATATATTGCAGTTTTATATACTGGAAAATACTTGTCTACATGATCTACAAATGCACAAAGTGTTTTTAGTATTATGTCAACCCATTATTCAGAACATAGTACAAGAAAAACAATTTTCGTTGTAATTAATTATGAAATGCCCGAGCTGAAGGGTGAATTTTTAAACATTTGGTTTTCAATTCACGGAAAGCTGTAGAAAACATAAAATTTATCATTGGGAGTTACAAATCAATCCTTGCCTTATATATTTTCAAAATTATTTCATGTAAATTGGCCACGACTACGTTTAGGTGAGCCATACGTGAAGTCCAATTTTGGGTTACTTTCTCGAGCATATCAGCTGGAATCTTACCGGTAACACGTGTGGTGTTGTCTTCTAGTGCTTGATTCTGTACTGATTTGTTGGCATAAGCAAGAGGTTTGACATAATGCCACTAAAAAATAATCTAACGGCGTCAAATTGCACGATCCTGTCGGCCAATTCATTGGTCCGAAACTAGAGATGAATTTCACACAAAATTCATTGCGCAACATGCCCATCGTTTCGTGTGCTGTGTGGTGACACTATCTTGCTGGAACCACATGTCAACCAGATTTAGCCGGTGAATTTTGAGCAGTTAAAAGTTGGAAATCATTGCACGATAGCGATCGCTATTGACATCATATTTGAAGTATAGTTCAATGCTTCCTCCGGACCACAAACTGCACCTAACGCATTCGTTCAATCAAAAATATGCCTCATCGTGTGCCTTGTAAGCGTTGTTTCATATGTAAGTCTTTTAATAATCAAATGGCAATGAAAACTACGCAACTTAAATTTTGACACATGACATGAATCACGCGTGATTTGTCAGAAACAGTGCGCTGGAAAACCAAACAACTATACTATAACTATACTATAACGTCAAAGCCAAAAACATCATTATGATAAGGAACGGCCTTCATATTAATAGCGTTCTTGCTGGCTGTTCTGATCTCGCCAGAAGTTATTTTTTCTGTTAAGTTCTCTAAATTAATATTTCATTTTCGTTTTTCAAAATTTATTCTGAGGTCAACGGGGATAAGGAATCGAGGCGGCAAAAGCCGTCAAGATAACGTGATACGAGTCCACTACCGACCCGCCGTCGGAAACGGCGGTGTATCGCACGCAAACCTGTGTTCCACTGATTAGCCCGGCTAGTTTGGAACATAGGATACGATCCGATACGATCCGAGCTTTAGCGAGTGTCGGACAGTATACGTTTGCCCGGCGCAAAATCTTAACTAAATCATAATCAATACATACTCGCGCACGGTATCACATACCGTCTTCTACACATGATGTTTTTCCGGCGCCACAATATAGTGCCCATGATTGCATAGGAGACGTAATCGACAACACCGTTAGTGTGGGGAAATCGCATTTTTGTTGTTGTTTGGCTTACAAGCATAACCATGCAAATTTTCGATGAAATGATCTGTCCAGTTGAGGAATATTATCGGCAAAAAGAGGGCCTAGGTGATTTTGCGGATTATAACATATTTTTTCCATTTAGAAATCGCTTGCGTCTATTTATGCGGACAATCAATCGTTTCAATGAACATTTGTCCGCATAGCTAGACGTAATCACCAGGTTGCTCTGTTTGTAGCGTTAGTTTTTACAATTCCGATAATAGTTAAAACGTCTCCGTCGGTAGTTTCAGTTGTTATCGGATGAAATCAAAAAGGTTTGGAAGAAATTCAGTGAAATGTCTGGAAAAGGTGCTCTTGATTTGTTGCGAGTTTATGATAGTACTTTTTTCCTGAAAAATACTCTGGGATATGATAAGAACAACAGGTTCGTGTTTTATCAATCAATTGAATTTGTAAAGACTATCTCCAATGTTGGTAATTTTAGCAACATGATTTACCGATATCACGATCAATCGCATAAAGATGGGGGAGTGACTTACTCCAACGGTATGAGTAAATGCTGAATATGTGGAATAATTCAACGTTAAATCCGAGGAGTTATAATGCTAAGAACCAATATTATGTTGATTTTACTACTGATCTGATTGTTTCATTAACTACTCGAAGATTCAAATGCAGAAATTGAGGTAATTATAACATTAAAAAAACAATTGCCTCTCTTTGTTCATCGCAGTGCAGTGTACAGAAATTTTCATTGAACGAAATTGTTTTCGTATGGCTATCACTCTCACTTGTCTCCAGTCATGCGGGACAATATTCAGCTCCAGAAACTTGTTGAACAAGTTCAGCAAACGCTGTTTCGCCAAGTCGGGAAGATTCTTCAACAAGTTGAATTTAATCTTGTCCGACCCCGGAGCTGAATTGTTACATGAGAGGAGGGCAATTGAGAATTCTACCATCGAAAAATTCTCATAATCGCATTGAAGCGGAATGTCGCGTACGACGTTTTGTGCAGGAACGGAATCGGGACAAACCTTTCTTGCAAATTTGAAAATCCAACGGTCAGAGTATTCTTCACTTTCATTTGTATGGTTCCAGCCACGCATTCTCCTAGCCGTATTCCAAAGAGTGCTCATAGCTGTCTCCCTTGACAAACCATTGACGAACTTCCGCCAATATCCACGCTTTTTTGCTTTAATCAGACCTTTTAGTTTGGCTTCTAGAGCTTGGTACTTTCAAAACCATTCCACTAATGCAGTTTTCCTGAATTTTTTGAAAGCGGATGATTTTTCAAGGTAGACCTTTGAACACTCCTTGTCCCACCAAAGTGATGGAGGCCGACGTCGGAAAGTGGTAGAAGGAACACGTTTCTTTTGAGCTTGAAGTGCGCTTTCGTAAATCAAACTCGATATAAAGTTATACTCTTCGAGTGGAGGAAGTTCATGCATTAAAACAAGTGCTTCAGATATTGTTTCTGCAAATTTTCTCCAGTCAATATTTTTCGTGAGGTCATACGCAATATCGACTGACTCACGAGAACCTGATTCATTGGCGATCGATAAAATTATTGGCAGGTGATCACTACCGTGGGGATCTTGGATTACCTTCCACGTGCAATCCAGGAATAACGAAGAAGAGCAAAGTGATATGTCTAGCATACTTCCCGTGCAGGAGGGTTGGCTATCCTAGTTGCTTCCCCTGTATTTAAAACTGTCATGTTGAAGTTGTCGCACAGATCATAAATCAACGTGGCACGGCTGCCATCGTAGTGTGACCCCCATGCTGTTCCATGGGAGTTGAGGTCACCTAAGATTAGCCGCGGCTCCGGCAATGCCTCGATGATATCAAAAAACTGATGGCGGCCGACCATGGTTCTTGGAGGAATATATATCGAGACAATGCAGAAGTCTTTGCCATTGATTTGTGTCTGGCAAGCGACAACTTCAATGTCTGTCATCGATGGGAGAGTGACTCTATAGAAGGAGTGACATTTTTTGATCCCCAATAGTACGCCACCAAACGAGTCATTTCGATCGAGGCGAATAATATTGAAATCGTGGAAATTCAGCTCGTCGGCTGAAGAAAGCCATGTTTCACAGAGGGAAAATACATCACAGTTAGAACTATGAACTAAAAATTTAAATTGATCTAGTTTAGGGATGATGCTTCTGCAATTCCACTGTATTACAGTGGTCAAATCCTTGACCTCATGCACTGAATCAGGCATCGAGGGAAATGAACGCTGCTAAAAAACCACATTTTTCTTTCAAAAATGTTCTCACAATCGGAAGCAAACATAATACTATGCTTTTAAGAGGGTCATTTATATTTAAAGCATTTAAAATGTTGTCCACCAGGTCAGAAAGCGCAAGCAAACCAGATTGTGGCTGTTGCCTCGACCGCGAAAATGGAACAGACGGGGTGGGTGCTGCTCCGGGAAGTGCTGAGGACCCCTGGTGCGTAGAAGAACCGCTTAAACCAGGAGGTACTTGCTTCGGTCTATTCTCAGCACGTTCAATTCGAGTTTTCATTCCAACTTGGGAAGTTTCGGTCGTCTTTCTGGGGAGTGATGGAAAAGAAGTAATTTTTCTTTTCCTGACGGCACCCTGCGATGTACCGGAACTTCCTGCATTGGAAGCGTCAGCAACAGGCTCGTCGTTCTGCAGAATGGAGTAGGGATTGTCCTGATTCGTTGGTACGGAACTCTTAAGCATTTCTGCATAAGTCCGCTTGGAACGTTTCTTTAAGGAACGCTTGATTTTCTCCCCTCGTTGTTTGTACACCGGGCATTGGATAAGATCATGAGGAGTCCCGCCGCAATGAAGACACTTGTGCTCTTTCGCGCAAGGATTCTCATCATGGCTGTCTCCACAATCTGCGCAACGTTTTTTATTGCAACAATAGGCGGCCGTGTGACCGAGTTGCATACATTTGTTGCATTTCATTACCCGGGGTACAAACAACCGAACAGGTAAACGAAGTGCACCTATTGCAACGTAGTTTGGAAGGGCGGAACCCTCAAAAGTCACACGAAAAGAGATTGTCCGATTGAGAACCCTTTTGTCATTTTTGTCATTTTGTGACACAGATTTCAGTTGATCGCATGCAAGAATCTTCACAGTTTTTAGTGAAGAGTTCTTGAAGCGACCGACACCATCGATAATCTCTTTTCAAGTCAAACCCTTTTCGGTTATTACGCCGTCTATTTCGACGTTGCAACAGGGCACGTATACGCGATACTCAATCGCAAAGAGGTCGCAGCGCGTGATTTCGTTCGCTTGGGTCCTGCTTGAGACGACAACTCGTAGTTTGTCTGGCCCCATCCGTGTAATCTCGGTAACTGCAGAAAACTTCTGAGTAAGTTCCTTCGAGGTACGAATGACATTGAGAGGTTTAGATTTTCGTCTAAAGTATACAATGAATGGGCCTTTGGAGCCTTCATGGTATTCTTTTGGACGAAAATCCTGTTTTTCGTCAATGTCCTCATCTTCGGAACTTCCAACTTCATATACAGAAGTTTCTTCCTCAACTTCAGCTTCATCTTCCTGCTCTTCAGGAGGAGGATCGGTATCGGAAATATTCAATGGCGTTGATGGGGGATCCTTCCCGCCCTCAGCCATATAAAAAAAAATCGGTCAACTGTTCGATATAAACAGAATATAATGATTCAAAATAAATAAATCAGTGAAAAAAAATTATTTTTTTTAAAAGGTTATGATTTATTTTATGTCAAATAAAATGCTAAAATGAAAAAAAGTTCCAATAAAAGTTCAACGGTATATAAGAAATAATGATCACCCCTAATGCCAACGTTTGCCGATTTGGTTAACACAAAGTTGAACAATGGTGTAAATCGTGCACAGAAGGTAGAAGGAATGATAGGGAAAAAAAGAAAAATAAATTTCTACTTGCCGCGGCTGTGTGGCGTGTGTGATGAATGTGTCTGATTTGGATCCTCAGCGCGCACCACTTTAAATTTCGCTACACTCGCAAGCGCAACCAATGAAAAAGCACACTATTTTTTTTTTTATTAAATTCGTTTATTTTTACAGGCTCAGTTACATAAGTTTAAAGGAGCCGAATTTTTAATTATATTTTTATTACTATACATAAACATTTTCTAAATCTAAGGTAAGTAAGGTAGAAAACCGATTACTCGCGGTCTACTCGAGTTTAGTAGGGTGACATATTTGTTCAGGAAAAGGATGGGATATAAGGAAATTGTTACAATAATGATAATCTCACACACTCAATTCTTAAATCTATTCGTATATCTATTGTGTATTTACATTTCAACTTATTCTACTGTTTGTAGCAAGGGGACCAATTGCACGCAAAGGATATAAGGATATAAGGATAATCACACACGAACATCGATAGCTTTAAGGAAAATATAGATTTGGGACATGTAATCAAGGTCTAACCGAGCCAACACATCTCTCACCGACACATTGGGCTGTCTTCCTCTAGCACTGAGGGAGTTTTCTAAATTCGATCTGGCGACAAGATACAACTCTCACTCGCACGACCAAACAACGTGCTCGATGTCGTGGTAACCGTGGCCACAAACACAAAGATTGCTGTCGGCAAGATTAATACGAAAGAGTAGCGCGTCTAACGAACAGTGGTTGGACATGAGTCGGGAGAAGGTGCGAATAAAGTCTCGACTCAAGTCCAGACTTTTGAACCATGGTTTGAAGCTAACCTTAGGGATAATTGAGTGGAACCACCGGCCCAATTCATCTTCGTTCCATTTGCGTTGCCAATTAGCGATGGTATTTTTACGGACTAAAGAATAAAATTCATTGAAGGCGATTTGACGCTGATAAATTTCGCCTTCAATTGCACCTACCTTTGCTAATGAGTCAGCCCTCTCATTACCCGGAATTGAGCAATGTGAAGGGACCCAGACAAAGGTAATGACATAACAGCGTCTGGATAAAGCACTCAAAATTTCTCGTATTCTCTCAAGGAAGTACGGCGAGTGCTTTTCCGGCCTCACTGAACGGATAGCTTCGACAGAGCTCAGACTATCCGTTACAATGTAATAGTGTTCAACAGGTCGTGAGGCGACGCTGTCCAGCGCCCAGTGTATTGCTGCCAATTCAGCAATATACACTGAGAAAGGATACTGAAGACTGTGTGAGGTGCTAAAAAATACGTTGAACACTCCAAATCCTGTGGACTCATTCATAGAGGACCCATCAGTAAAGTACATATTATCGCAATTGATACGCCCATACTTTGCATTAAAGATCGTAGGAACGATCCCCGATAGAAGATAATCTGGAATTCCATGGATTTTCTCCTTCATGAACAGATCAAAATGTACAGAGGAATTGATGTAGTCAGGAAAACAAACACGGTTGGGAATATACGAAGAAGGAACAACCTGCATGGAGATGAATTCATGATATGAACTCATGAATCCAGAGTGAAAATTTAGCTCGATCAGTTGCTCAAAATTTCCGATCACCAATGGGTTCATAACCTTACACCGGATGAGGAACCGAAGAGATAATAAATTGAAGCGATCTTTTAGTGGGAGTACGCCTGCCAAAACCTCGAGACTCATGGTATGCGTTGAGGGCATACATCCCAACGCAATACGGAGACAAAGATACTGAATTCGCTCGAGTTTAATGAGGTGTGTTTTGGCAGCTGATTGAAAACAGAAACTGCCATACTCCATCACTGAGAGAATAGTTGTTCGATACAACATTATAAGATCTTCGGGGTGGGCTCCCCACCATGTGCCGGTAATTGTACGGAGAAAGTTTATTCTTTGTTGGCATTTTTTACTCAGATACCTAATATGGGCCCCCAAGTACATTTGGAGTCGAACCAGACCCCAAGATACTTGAATGACATAGCATGAGTGATCGGTTTACCCAAAAGTTGAAACTTTCGTTTTGCTGGTCTATGCTTCCTAGAAAAAACCACCATCTCTGTTTTCTCCGTGGAGAATTCGATCCCTAGCCCAATGGCCCAGGTTGAAAAATTGTTCAATGTATCTTGTAAGGGTTCTTGCAGGTCGGATTCGTTTGATCCTACGACAGACACCACTCCATCATCTGCAAGTTGTCTTAGGCTGCAATTTTGTGTAAAGCAATTGTCAATGTCGCTTACGTAGAAGTTGTACAAAAGGGGGCTTAAACATGAGCCCTGGGGGAGGCCCATGTAAGAGACCCGACTTACTGCCGAATCTCCATGAGAAAAGTTCAAATGTTTCTCACAAAGCAAGTTATATAACATATTATTCAATAGAGGCGGCAGTCCCCGAGAGTGTAATTTGTCTGACAAAACCTCTATTGAAACAGAATCAAAGGCCCCCTTTATGTCCAAGAATACTGAAGCCATTTGTTTTTTTTCGGCGTAAGCCATTTGAATTTCTGAAGAAAGCAACGCAAGACAATCATTCGTCTCCTTGCCCCTGCGGAACCCATATTGTGTATCTGAGAGTAGGCCATTCGTTTCAACCCATCGATCAAGGCGAAACAAGATCATTTTCTCCAACAATTTCCGTATACAAGACAGCATTGCTATTGGGCGGTACGAATTGAAGTCGGACGCGGGTTTTCCGGGTTTTTGAATAGCTATAACTTGTCTCCAATCATCTGGAACAATATTATGTTCCAGAAACCGATTGAATAAATTCAACAAGCGATGTTTCGCCACATCAGGGAGGTTTTTCAGCAAGTTGAACTTAATTCTATCCGATCCCGGAGCAGAATTGTTACATGAAAGAAGAGCAAGAGAGAATTCTACCATCGAAAACTCGGAATCAAGATCGCACCTATCTTGTGGTATATCTCGAACAATTTTCTGCACGGGAGCGGAATCGGGACAAACCTTCCGTGCAAAATTAAAAATCCATCGATGTGAATATTCTTCGCTTTCATTCGTTGAAGAGCGATTTCTCATGTTTCGAGCCACTTTCCATAATTTTTTCATTGACGTTTCTCGTGACAAACCCCCCACGAAATTTCGCCAATAAGCACGTTTTTTCCCTTTGATCAAATTTTTGAACTGATTCTCAAGGGCTAAATACGTTTGAAAATTTTCAGGAGTTCCACGTTTCCGAAAAGCTTTGAATGCATTCGATTTTTCTATATAAAGCTTGGAACATTGGCTATCCCACCATAGATTGGGAGGCCTTCGGCAAATGGTGGAACCTGGGATGGGTTTCGTTTGAGCGCGAACTGCGCTGTCATAGATCAAACGAAAAAGGAAGTTATACTCCTCCAATGGAGGTAAACCATCTCTGGAATTGATGGCTAGAGCAATCGCGTCCGCATATTTTTTCCAGTCAATGTGTCTTGTGAGGTCATATGCCATATTTATAGATTCAGAAGAATTCGACCCAGTGGTGATGGAAATTTTGATTGGCAAGTGATCACTACCGTTGGGATCCTGTATTACATTCCACTTGCAATCTAACGATAGTGAGTTCGAGCAAAGCGAGAGGTCAAGAGCACTTGGCTTAGCAGGTGGTTTAGGTACACGTGTTGTTTCCCCAGTATTCAAAATGGTCATATTGAAGCTGTTACAAAGGTCATATATCAACGATGAACGGTTGTCATCGTACTGTTCCCCCCAGGCGGTTCCGTGAGAATTGAAGTCTCCCAAGATCAACCGTGGCTCAGGAAAGAGTGAGCACATGTCAGCAAGTTGCTTGCGGCTAACCGCAGCTCTCGGAGGCCAATACAAGCTGACAATACAGAGGTCTTTGCCTCTGATGTTTGCATGACAAGCAACAGCTTCGATCCCACCAATAGGTGGAAGATCAATTCGGAAAAATGAGTGGCACTTAAAAGCACACTATTATTCGATGTGAAAAAACACCTTTGTTGGATCGATTAATAACTTGTCCGATCTGCTTGCGAGTTGTCGAACCAATGAACAACAAGCGACTTGAATTAAACCACAGCGTAGTTCTACGTTCACAATGCGGTCGTGTCTTGAACACAACCTCCTATAATTTTTTCTTCATATAGAAGTAAAAAAAGCAAAAAC